>NC_026478.1:0-9358 GCF_000328475.2 Mycosarcoma maydis
ATGGCGGAGCGTGGGTGTTCTCTTAGAAAACGTTTTGGGCACACCATGGATGTCGTCTCGGCAGCCTTCTGCCCTGTTTGCCTTAGGCATGATCTGAGCATTGAAGCCACCAATCTTGTGTAACTTGATAGCAAGTACTCTCAAGGTCGCAAGTAGTAGAAGGTGTCCTCGTGAATATGATCCTCTCCGTTCCGTTCATAGGTCTCATGTCACAGCAGCGAAAGTTCAATCAAACCAAGATTCTGAAATGTTTACCCGCCGGACAATCGGCCAGACTTCCTCGCCGCACAGCTCTCATTTCGGCAAATGCCGGTTCCATCCCATCTGTTATGGCTGTTGGTGAGTCTTCAGAACCGCATGAGTCGTTCACGAAGTGTATGGGTGGCGTTGTCGGCGAGCTCGGCAACCCAACTTCGTCATGAGTTGAAGCCAACAGTCCTGTACCGTAATATCTATTCTTGGGTTGCTGGCAGTTCACCTCCTTTCAGTTTCGTAGGGGCCAGAATTGCGAATTGTGGCAAAGGCTATACGGGGATGAGACTCTATCAACGGAGCAAAGAGAGGGATGGACCGCGTGGTTCTATGACCACACTAAGCTCAAGCAATCACAAGCTTCACGTTGACACACAATTGCGAAAAAGCCTTCCGGGATCTCAAAATGGGCACGTTCACCTCTCGACCCGCTTTTCAGGTCGTAAGACTGTACCCATGCCTCCAGATTGAATTGTTTCGAGCTAGTCCTTCGAGCTTTTGTCCAAAGAATCGGATCCGCGGATTTTGATGCCCTTCCAAGTGGCGTCCCTAAGCAATGTGGCTAGTGGGATCAGCATGGCATAGGGCATTGTTCCAGACTTCAGCCTTTTCAAATTGAATCGCTGAGCGTCGGACCCTGAATAAGCAATCACGAAAGTGCTATCTTTACCGAACCTCCTCAGAAGATATGGATTGTAATGTGCTGTACATGATTTGACTATGGCTACACCCTTGATGATTGCATCTAATTCTTGTACGCCGCACTCTGGCAGCATGACCAGGTGCTGAAACCGGTGCAAGCACCTGCCTTACCGAATCACTGCATAAGGCCACAACAAGGAGAGGGAATACCACAGAGTGAAGCACAACACCCAACACGCTGTTGAGGGTTACCCACTGTACCAAAAGGGTGTCTTGACAACCTTTCGGACTTGGGTTGTAATCTTCACTCGCACTACACGCAAGCGTGATCAAATGTTAGGCCGGGGGCCTTTCCTCCTCTCCACGATCGCTGTCGATCGGTTGCCCGATTCAAGCTTTTACCACGTTGATCGGTCAAGCATGCCAAGCATGCCAAGCATGATATGGTCTGCTCTCTGAGAGGGAGACGAGCATTGCAAACTGTGTTGTGACTTGTATCCTAGCCACGTCCGTGTATGCCATCAATGTCAGTAGGGAAGCAAAGAAGGCCTAGACTACGGTGTAGCCTCGTCAGCAACTTCGGCAGCATCAGCGGCGTCTGCGTCGAGATCGTCCTCGGTAACAGCTTCGAGCACACGCCCAGCAGCACTTGCAGCACCTTTGACTCCATCTCTCGCTGGCTTGTACAAGATATCAAGCATTCTCTGGATGGTGGCAAGGTCGAGATTGCCATCGTCATCGAATTGGGCGTCCAGCTCGCCCTCGGTGCCGACCTTTTCCCGAAACTGATCGAGCGAGTCTGTCGCTTCTTGACCAGGCACGAGAGCCGGGATCCCGGCAACGACTCCTTCTGGAGCGAGCTTGTTGAATTTGTTCCTTGCGTCGCTGCCAACAGTTGTCCCCACCGTGTTGTGGCGTCGGTCGTATGTGGCGTATTTGACCTTGGTCCACAACGAAAGTGGCGAGATTACTGCAGTGCCTCGGTAGTAGATGCGTGCTGCTTGATAGCTGACCAATAGAAGCGTCGTTGCCATAAGGATGTACAAGAGCGATTGAAGTGTTGTAGACTCTCCTCTGCCCACAGCGCGGGCCTTGCCCTTGCGCTTGCTTGTTGGAGGACGCGATACTCCGCCTGTGGTTTCCAACGCCCTTTTGTTGCGCTGTCTTGCTGCTGACGAAGGCATAGCGTGGATGTATCACTTGGGAGAATGTGGAGAGCAAGTAAGGTGCATACAAAAGATCTCTCCCATGAGTGTAGAAACCAACTCTGTGTAGCATTCACGATTCACGATTGAATGATTCAGCCTCCACGTCATGGTCTAACGCTGACTCATGAGTTGTTTCGACAATCTGCCCGAATTCCGAGAATAACCCTTCCACGGCGAGATATGCACACGGATATATAACTTTATGCGTTTCTTCTCTGTTCAGGCTCGTCGTCCGGCTCTGTCTCGGCGGAGACGAAAAACTTCAACACGAAAGCGTAACGTGTAACGGGTAACACGAACAAGAAATTTGGCTCAATCTGTTACATCGCAAACGTTCGTTGCTCTATCGACAGAATCACGTGTGTGAATTCACCTCCTCCACACCGAGTCGTGAGTTAGGCAGCTGTCTCAAGAACCTGCGGCTGGAACGGCTACATGCTACCCTATACTCACGCTGACATTCACGATTCGAGCTGAAGTTTCTTCCGAATCTCCCGTATAAATGCCTTGAGCTCTCCATTTCGTTACCATGTCAGGTCTACAGCGCTCTTTTGTCAAGAGCAAGCTCTCCAAGCTTCCGCCGATCCCGCCATTCTCTGAGGCGGACGAAGAAGGTCAAGAGCATCAGGATCCTGATTCAAATGCGGCATCTCGACTTTCCAAGCGCCGACAGCAGACAGATGCCTTCGCTCCACGCACAGCGGAAGGATGTTTCGAGGAAGCCCTCGAGGTCAACGTTCCACTCGCTTCTGGCTCTGCCTCCTTCCGCGTCTACTACACTCCTCCGCGTCCAAAGCCACCGACGCTATCCAGATCGTCCCATCAAGCCGCACTTGGACCTCCGCACAATCTCGGCATCAATGTCGAGTCCCCCACCTTACCAACATTGAAACCTGGCATCGGGTCTTCCACGGATGAATGCGATGAAGAAGAGCAAGAAAGCTGTCACCTATCGAAGCAAAGTACCGCGTCAAGCCAAGGAACCCTTTTCGTCCTCCATCACGGAGCAGGCTTCAGTGCTCTTTCTTACGCCTTAACTGCGGCCGAAATCACACGGATCAGCCGAGGTGAAGTTGGCGTGCTCGCATACGACTGTCGTGGTCATGGACGAACACGCATGTTCGGTGTGAGGTCAAACCCTCTGGACATGTCAATTGATGTCCTTTGCTCGGATTTGACCTCGCTCTTATTGACCATGTTTCCCGAGATGGATCAGATGCCGTCGCTTGTTCTCGTCGGTCATTCGATGGGCGGATCCGTGGTCGTATCAGCTGCACACGCACTTTCAGCGAAAGGGTTCAGTCGCTTGTCGGGGGTTGCAGTACTGGATGTTGTGGAGGGCACTGCAATGGACGCGCTCAGTGTGATGCGAAGCGTGGTGCTTGGCCACCCTTCAGGATTCGACTCGGTCGAAGCAGCGATTCGATGGCATGTGGATAGCAAGACTATCGCAAATCTCGACAGCGCGCGTATCAGCGTTCCGCCCTTGATTGAGCCCGATCCTGCCTTTTCTTGCGCCAACACATCGGCAAATGAAGAGAAGGACGAGCAGCAAGAAGTTCTAGATGACGACGCCTCGTCGGAAACCGCGCAGCCTAGTAACCACCAGTACGCCTACCGATGGCGAGCTGATCTGTTGGCCACCGAGCCATACTGGTCGAGCTGGTTCCGGGGTCTCTCCTCGCGCTTCTTAACGGTGAGAACGGCGCGTCTGCTGCTGCTGGCTGGCACAGATCGCCTTGACCGAGAGCTCATGATTGGCCAGATGCAGGGCAAGTATCAGCTCGAAGTGATTGCCGACGTGGGACATTCGTTGCATGAAGACGCACCCGACCGCACAGCGCGTATCCTGGTCGATTTTTGGCGCCGAAACGAGCGTATACACCTTCCACTCAAGCATATTAAGAAAGTGGGCGAGGCGTAGCGAGGTGGCCCTGGTTGTCACAATGTTGCAATGGGCTAAAACTCATCGCCCTTGCTTCTTCACCAGTTGCATTCGCCGAAAGTCCATCTGTGCAATAAAGTATAAGCTTGCAACCAGACAAAAGCGTTGCGGGTAACTTATCAAGAATCGAGTCAAGCACACTACAAAAGAGGCGTAAAACAAAACTAACTTAAAGCTTGGGACTCGTGAGTGTGCCCGAGCGGGAGAGCGAACTTTGGCCAGCTCGAGTACTAGCGGTACTGAAGCTGGAAAGAGAGCGTCGTAAACCAAGTTTGGAGGGTCTCGGTGCAACGCTGGTGCTCATTGGCTCTTCATCGGTCTCATCGAGCGATTCGCCTACATCCTCGTGGCCAATGGCCACTTTTGCAAACGCGTCACGAATTCGTCGCACCGTCAATGCGTACGCCTCATGCTTGAGTTTTTCGGATTGGGATCCTGATTTGGTCATCTTGTCCCAGTTGTGACCTTGACCTTGTGCTTCCCAGTGGACGACAGATCCCTTGAATTTGGAGGATGCATCAAGCTTATCTGCTAGCTTGCGGCCTTCTCTGGCAAGCGAGTCTTGTTCTGCCGTCAAAATGGTGACAGAGGGCGGGTAGGAAGCAGGATTAGCGTAAAGAGGCGAAATGAGAGGCTGTTTGCGATCCTTTACCCTTTCAATAGGCACGTAACAGTTATACAGGATCTTGCGCAGCCATGGTGGAAGAGTGCCGCCAGCAGCACCTCTCAATGACTTGAGTTGTGGCTTGGCATACGGATCCTCGTCAAGGTTTGTGGAAGGGTAGAAAGCAACAGTAGCTGCCACACCGCCATGGATTTCAGAGCGTGTGGAACCGATCAGGGCAAGATTACCGCCCGAGCTGAAACCGACGAGCGCCACTCGGTGAGGATCCCAGAGCCATTCCTTGTGGCCCGTAGCTCCTACAGCGCCGTGACGAAGACGCTGTTTGCGGTTCTCGTCTGCAAAATGTCGGGCGAATTGAATAGCTGAATCGACATCTTCAACAGCTGCGGGCCAGGGGTTCTCTGGGGCGTGCGAGTAATCGACGTCAATGACGACCGCGGGTAGAGAATGAGCAAGGTACGAGCAGAAGCGGACATCCTCGCCGTGGGTGTGGAAGCAAAACCCTGAGCCGTGAAGATTGATGACGATAGGCAAAGCAATGTCGTCAGGGTGACCAGATGGCCAGTAGATGTCTGCCTTGAGTCGACGCCGTTGTTCCTTACGCGTAATCTTGCCAGGAACAAAAGGCGATGGGATGTAAGTCGTCACATTTGGTTTGGGCGCTGGAGGTTGCTTGGGTGTGAGTAGCGGTGTCACCACGGGCAGGACAGCCCGTAGCACTTTGATGATGACAGTGTCCAACATCTTGCCGTCGTCAAAGTCTCTCGAGGTGAATGTAGCGAGGAGAGAAGGAAAGCATCAAGGCTTAGACACTGCTCGGCGATCGACTTCGCATAACGTTACACGAACACGGAAAGCTCTCCGGCTTGTCGGTCATGGAAATGTGATTCACACGCAGGGTCTGCAAGATCCGGCGAACGAGTGACGGCCACTTGCAGCACAGAAACACGTTCGAGTTGATCGTGCGTCAGTCCAAACAATTTCAATCACAGAATCACGAATGTTGCATACCGTTGTTGCCTTTCTTATTTAGTCATGGCATGAGTCGTGAGTAGTTAGAAGCGTAATTCACGATTGCATCATTTTGTCTTGGGTGTTTCCGACTCAGTGACGGCAGCTGCAAGACAAGAGCCTAGACTAAAAAAGGAGTGAAATGATTCATGAACATTCGTGAATGCCTAAAAACATGCTTGGAAAATGCAGCAAGAAGCGTGAAGCACGCAGCGTTTCGTGTTTCTAAGACTCGTGACTGATTGGCTGATGGTACTGAATCCTTGTCAAACATGGTATCTCCAATCGAGACGGCGATCACCGAGCCGTTTGCGCTCCTCGTCAGTCTCTTCTTGGCTCTTATCGTTCTCCCGACTGACTTGCAGCGCATCTCTACGTTGGTTCTCACGGCTAAGAAGGAACCAAAGGGCGGAAGCGGCTCCGATACCAAAACCGAGCCAGACGATGCTCAAGCCGTGGCTGATGTGGTAGTGGGGATTCCTGAGTCCACCCAGCGGACGGCGGTACAGCTGTACACCGACAATGCTACCCATGTTACCAAACGCGATCTGCATCGCAAGAGCTGTGGCTCGTTTCGTCTGACTAGAGACGTTTTCGGAGGGCAGCGATAGTAACAGTGCGTTCCCAGCGTATACGCCAGGCGTGGTGATGAAGATAGCCACGTATCGTCCTGCTACGGTTGGCGAAGTGATTTGAACAACATAGCCTACGATGGAAAGGACTGCGCAGCCGATGATAAAGACGAGCCTACGGTTGACCACAAACGAAATGTGGGCGATGCCCATGGTGAAAACGAAGGCGAGGAAGTACGGTGGCACTGTGAGCAGCTGGGCGTTGGCTGCGGAAAAGCCAAGATCATTGATGATGGTCGGCATAAAGAGCGAGATGGTGTATAGTGCGAAGGCGTAGCCGTGGAAGAGAAGTCCGTAGAGATATACATAAGGATCTGTGAAGGCTTGTTTGACGCCGTCCCACGAGAATGACTCCTCATCCAAAGAGTCGCGATCCGCTTGCATTCTTGCGGCGATTATGGCCTTTTCGCGATCCGAAAACGAGCGAGACCTCAAGGGGTAATGTGGTACAATCTTGTAGGCAGCTAGCGCTACGACAATAGTAAGCAAACCCTCAATAATCAGAATCCAGGACCACCCGGCCTTGCCACCAACTCCACGCATGTATCCGATACCGTAGGCCAGAATACCTCCAAAGGCGCCCGAAAAGGCAGCACCGGAAAAGAGCAGCGCGACGCGATAGTGTCGTTCCTGTCGGGGGTAAAACATGCTGAAAACAAAGACCGAGCCTGGGAATACGCCACTTTCACTTAGACCGAGAAAGAAGCGAACGGCAAACAGGCCTGCTTGATTGTGGACGAGACCTTGCACCACAGTGATGATACCCCAGACGAGCGTCAGCGTCGGCAGCCATAATGGTGGTGATGTCTTTTTGAGAACAATGTTGGCGGGTACCTCGCCGACGACGTAGCCGACAAAGAAGAGTGTAAGGGCAGTCGAGTAGTCTCGCAGGTTGATGTCTTCGACCAGGCCGTCGAGCTTTGCGTTGCCAATATTGCTTCGATCGAGAAAACCTAGGAGAAAGAGTACAAGGAGAATGGGGACGACGACGACGTCGATCTTGCGCACTAAACGGCGTTCTTCCGTACGGGTGTATCGAACCTCACCGTGAGAGGTTGTCTCGACAACAATCAAATCGGTGTTTGTCACTTCATGCGCTTCCCTCACGGACCCTGCCTTGCCGGACGGTGGCGTCGAAGCATGCGTGAACTCGCTCATGGCGTATGAGCTGCAAAGCGAACGGCCTAAGCGCAGTAGCTGGCGAGGATGGTGCAGACGCAAGAATGAGGGTAAAGAGGGAGATGGAAAAGAGCAAGAGCAAGAGAGGCTGACTGTACAAAGAGTTTATAGTACGTCACTAGCGCAGGTACAAGCCATCACACGACGGGATAGCGATTCCAACCATGTGGGTATAGACACCACGGCACGGCTGGTTCCAAATTATCTCCCTAGTCGCGTCGATCATCTGTGTCGCATTGGCGAAGCTCACATCGTTGAAGAATTGAACCGGTATCTGGGCACAGCGACGAATCACGGATGATGGAATGATGGCATCGTAGACGAGTTGAGAAAGAAAGCTCGGAAGCCGCGACGTGGCTACCTGGGCTGGAGTTGTGGTGAATCAAAGACGGTCGCTAACTTTGCCGGCGTGATGGGCGCGGGGGCCTTTGAATCCGCAGGTCGGTCCGGTTTCGTGCCATCGGAGAGTCGGCATTGCAGAGTCTCGAAGCAGTGAAAAGACTCTCAGACAGCATGTGAAACTGACCTGGGTTGAAGATGACCAGGCGGAAGGAAACAATCACGCCACTCACAACCGATGTGGGCAGGATACTGGGCAGCCGAGCCGAACAGCCATGAGTGAGGGTGGCACAGTTAAGCACAAGACCAGGAAGTTGCGTGCTTCGCTTGGGATCCACTTGGAACCCATGCGGGGCACAGTTGGACATGATCAGTCATTTGGTGGCTTCAGCACGCCATATACAATTCGTGGGCGATTCTACACCGCCATCGATCTAGTCTACTCTGCAGGCCGTAACGGTACTCTCTCTCTCTCTGTGTGTGACTGAAGAAGAAGAATTGGCTCTCTCTCTCACTTGAAGCTTAACCACTGTACCAAAAGGGTGTCTCGACAACCAATCGGACTTGGATTGTATTCTTCAACTCTCTCTCTCGCTCTGAATAAGAATTGGATCACGGATGATTCCTGATTCACGATTTGTGATTCCACATTCACATTCACGATTTTTGGGTAAATCTGTGTGAGATCGTTGGAATACGTGAGATTTTCACATAAGGAAACGTGAAATCGTGAATCGTGTTAATCGTGAATGACGAATCATGATCGTGAATCTCGTGAATAAAATCACGAAAATCGTGAATCGTGAATCGTGAATGCGAGCAGCCGTAATAGCAATGTTAGGCCCTTAATCAGTTGGCATTAATCTCGAAGCTAAAAAGGCATGGGTCAAAAAAAGCTGGAACCCGCTGCGAGCCTCGCTTAGTGTCCCTTTAGGCTGTTTCAAGCGTTGGCCCGCAAAAGCAAAAAAAACCGCGAGTGGGGCAAGGCGCCCTCAACCGTCGTGAGGGACCGAGTCAATCGAGGAGCTGCACGGAGCTGCACTATGCTGGCGGAATGATCCCGACCTCTTCAGATGATCGTAGGATGAACGGTAACAAGACCGAGTGTGGCGAGCGAGAGCAAAGCGAGGAAAAACTCTTTGTTCGGTAGATCCGATGCGGCAGATTCAGACACCAGAATAATACAGCAATCAAAAAAGGTTGCGAGCTTTCTAATTTGCTCCGCGGCGAAATAGGAGCGGCCCACCATGGACTTGTATCACGGTAGCTGCACCTATTTGGGCACTAAACCTGTTTTTAGAATTCGATCAAAAAAGCAGGGTCCTACGCTTTGGGTTTTCAGTTAGTTAACTCAGTTACTGTATACGTGTGTGAGCGTGCAGACCAACCAAGGCCGTCCAGTAGCTCGGTTGGCTTTCTTTTGCGCTCAGCTGCCGTTGCTAACTTACCTTAAGTTAATATGACAATTTTGGCCGTCTCGGCAAGCGACTTCCGCCGTCCACACAAATTTACGTCCAGAGATCCT
>NC_026478.1:9458-39638 GCF_000328475.2 Mycosarcoma maydis
GGTAAATCTGTGTGAGATCGTTGGAATACGTGAGATTTTCACATAAGGAAACGTGAAATCGTGAATCGTGTTAATCGTGAATGACGAATCATGATCGTGAATCTCGTGAATAAAATCACGAAAATCGTGAATCGTGAATCGTGAATGCGAGCAGCCGTAATAGCAATGTTAGGCCCTTAATCAGTTGGCATTAATCTCGAAGCTAAAAAGGCATGGGTCAAAAAAAGCTGGAACCCGCTGCGAGCCTCGCTTAGTGTCCCTTTAGGCTGTTTCAAGCGTTGGCCCGCAAAAGCAAAAAAAACCGCGAGTGGGGCAAGGCGCCCTCAACCGTCGTGAGGGACCGAGTCAATCGAGGAGCTGCACGGAGCTGCACTATGCTGGCGGAATGATCCCGACCTCTTCAGATGATCGTAGGATGAACGGTAACAAGACCGAGTGTGGCGAGCGAGAGCAAAGCGAGGAAAAACTCTTTGTTCGGTAGATCCGATGCGGCAGATTCAGACACCAGAATAATACAGCAATCAAAAAAGGTTGCGAGCTTTCTAATTTGCTCCGCGGCGAAATAGGAGCGGCCCACCATGGACTTGTATCACGGTAGCTGCACCTATTTGGGCACTAAACCTGTTTTTAGAATTCGATCAAAAAAGCAGGGTCCTACGCTTTGGGTTTTCAGTTAGTTAACTCAGTTACTGTATACGTGTGTGAGCGTGCAGACCAACCAAGGCCGTCCAGTAGCTCGGTTGGCTTTCTTTTGCGCTCAGCTGCCGTTGCTAACTTACCTTAAGTTAATATGACAATTTTGGCCGTCTCGGCAAGCGACTTCCGCCGTCCACACAAATTTACGTCCAGAGATCCTTATCAGCGGCGGTCCGCCACCGCGTGTTACAGGCTGAGCCAAATGTGAATGAAGAAGAAAAAATTGGTTCTGAATGCTTCTTGATAACCAAATTACAGAGAGCGTTTCGCCAACGTGCTCGGCCGTGCCTCGGCTGTGACACACCCCGCACGTCGAAGCGACATTTTTAGCTTTCAAGTTTTGGATGATTACCGGTGCTTGGTGCGCTTGAAGAGCTAAGCTATCGATTGCAAGCTGATCCGAGCAAAGATTGTGCACTGACAGACACGCCCTTGCCTCTCAGAATGCCGATCTGACGTCCCGACCTTCGGTGCATAGCAAAGTGCTCGACTGTGACCCGTGAGCTATTTACTCACTTGAACCTTCTCCACATGTTCATCGAGCGAAGTATCGAGTTTGCTTCAGACCCACCGTCGTCCTGCACCCCTCTTCCACAACAATCAAGTTGCATAGATTCTACCTACTCTGTCACCGACAGTCTCCTCTAAAGCGTCGGCGCTTCCGACTCATTCGTTCTCAGCAGAGGTGCTTGCACGGACGCGCCTCCATCTTTGTCTCAGCGTCGACAGACCAAGTACAGTCGCATACATACGATCATGACCGACGTTGCCTCTGGCTCAACCTTGATGCAGCGCGACGTTTCCTCCACCTCGTCGTCTCCCCTCAGCGCTGCGTCTTCTCCGTCCATGGCAGCATCCGCACTCGCATCCGACACGCTTTCTGCCGTGGATGAGGTCTCGATGCCCGCTACGCCACCCGACGTTGCCGACATTGGTCGCGTGCATGTCGTAGATTCTGCAGCCGCATCTGCGGCTGCTTCCGCGAATAGCGCCAGTCCCATCAAGCGACCCGAGCTGTTCCTCTCCCTGTCACGCTCCAGCCGCCCCAAGCTGGTACTCTCACCTACCGACAAGCTACGCTTCTCCGAGCACATCCAAGAGAGCAAGAAACGGTTTGCCGATGACACCGCCTACCTACCCAAGTCGACCAACATGGGCCTCAGTGATGTCGACGCTGCTGCTTTGCTGTCGGTCAACCCGTACAACTACGCGCGGCCCAACGCACTTGGCTGGGAGGACGATGACGTTGACGTCGACCGCGGACGCGCCCGCGCCATGGCCAAACCAGGCAAGACCGTCTTTATGAATGCTTTTCCCTGCATCTTCGTCTCGAATCTCTCCAATTCGGTCGCCTTCTATCAGAAGCTGATCGGCTTTTCGCTCGTGGGCAAGCCAGCATCACATCAAGCTGTGATGCGTCGTGGGCCCGCCGCTCGTCCGCCTCGATCTGCGCAGCAGCAGTACTCGGCCATCCCCTCAGCGGCGGAAGAGCAGGGCGTGCGTATCGTGCTGCGCTACCTTCCTGCTGAATGGGGCGAGCTCAAAGCGGATGGCAATGGTCCCCCACAGCTGCTGATCGTGGTCAGCAACGTCGACGAGCTCTTCCAAGAGATTGTGGCCAAGCAGCAGCAATTCAAGCCCAACGGAAGAGAGTACTTCCCTGAAGTTTTCTGGGGCAAAGCGAAGCTGCTCGGCAAGCCACAGAACAAGCCCTGGGGCACTCGAGAGCTGCACGTGCTTGACCCGGATGCGAATAAGATCATCTTCTATCATGAGCTCAACTAACACTCAAGTCATTGGAGAGTCGGGCTTTCATCCATATACCCTGCCGGCTTTGCGCGAGCCGCCGCACCCCGTCGCTCTTCCTTTTCGCCCACCACCACTTTAGTCGTCATGTTGGTCGCTCTGTCTTCCGTTTCTTCTGTCACACTGTCTATTGTACTTGTACTTCTCGGCTTAAAAGTTTGTCTTCACAATCCGTCTTTAGCTGCGGCCAATCTGTGTGAAGCTGTGTCTAGAGTATTGGTGTCGATTGCCTCATGTGGTTTAGTTTTCAACATGTTATACATGTCGAATAGCTCTAATACTCGGGAGGAGCCTCAGTTCCGGCAATGCTTGCAGTCTCAGCATACTGTCTGGAACCCATCTCTGTGAGTCTCGAAATGACTCTTGCGAAAGCAAACAGCTCTTCATCACCGGTGAAAATGGGTGATCCTCCAAGATCGTCCATGGTCAATCCGAGATCGTCCATCAACGCCCTCATTTGGTCCGCTGTAGGTTTGGCATCGCCAGCGTCGCCACTGAAAATTTGCAGGATCGGTACTTCGCTCGAAGCAAGCAACTTGGTCTTACTCTCGTACGCTGCATCGATAAACGTGATGAACCTTCGTGCGAGATCTCGTTGGTTCAGCCCCATCTTGGGAATGTCGTCGATAAAGATGGTGGAAAAATTGTTGCAGATTTCGATGTAGTCGGCGGCCGAGCGGGGCCGTCCGCACAACTCATCAAAGGTGAATCGAGCCACTCGTTGTGTAGAGCGAGGAACCTGGAGCGTTCGTCCCCAAATCTTCAGCGGTCGCTTCTCCACCACCGGATCGTGCGGATCCGACGTCATCGCATCAAAGAGCTTGTCAAACTCTCGCGTGTTTGCATCATCCAACGGCGAAAAGTACACTTTGGACAGAGCGCGGGGAACTTTTCGATAATCAGTGCCAGAGTTGAGATCGGTAACGCCAAGACGAGATTTGAGCAGATCGATGCAGGGTAAGAAGGATTGTCGTTGAATCCCATTTTTGTAGAGCTCGTCAGGGTGTCGATTGGAAGTCATGACCATCACAACACCATAAGCAAGCATTCGTTCGAGTAGCCCGCGCAGGATCATGGCGTCGGCAATGTCGGTTACCTGGAATTCGTCGAAGCATAGGACGGAGTGATTGCGCGCCATCTCGCGGGCCACGGCTTCGATCGCGTCGCTTTCCTCTCCAGCGCTGGCCGCTCCCCCGGCAGAAGAAGCGGAAGAGGACGAGCCGGAGGACATCATCATGACGATTCCCGAGGGTTTGTGTGTTTTCGACTTGTAAAAGTGAGCCCGCTTGTGCGCCTCGATCATGAATTGATGGAAATGAATCCGACGTTTGGAAGTGATGTTGCTGGGAAGCGTGTCATAAAACAAGTCCATGAGCATGCTCTTGCCAGTTCCAACATCACCATACAAATACAGACCCTTGGGAATCTCGTCGGAGATGGCAGGAACCTCCTGTGCATTCGCCCCTTTGCCGAATGGAAGCCAGGAGAACAAGCCTTTGGATGCTTCTAAGTGCTCTTCAGGATCTGGTACGTCAGCCTGCTTATAAGTCTTGAGTTGGTCGTGCAGCGATTGGAGTACCTTTATAATTTTGCGCTGGTGGGCGTCGTCGCGCAGCACGCCGGTTTGGACGAGTTGATCGTATCGCTGGATGGGGGTGGAAGCTTTGGTCTTGCTAGCGTGGGTGCCAGATTGCAAAGCAGACGAGTTGGACGCATAACGTCTAGCTATGATGCTTGTGGGGGGAGATCGGGTCGAAATTGGCATGGAAGAGCACGCTATACAGGCGGCGTGAATGCCAGGTGCCTGCCGTGTAGCTAGTGGTGAATGGCGTGACGAGGCAAGGGCAAGACGTCGACCACCCACCTGTCGCGCCGGTTGGGCGAGGCAAGGCAGCGATGTTCGGACGGAGCGGTGCACTGCGCTCATCGTTGAGAGGCTGCCTATCTATCTCGAGGAACGCTGGACCGTGACGAGAAGAAAGTTGTGAGGTTGTAAGCGCGTCCATAAAATCGGGCAAAACCCGTCCGTGCGGCAAGCACAAAGACGAATCACGAATAGAGCGAGATTGATTCGCTCACCTGTTCCTGCCTGTTCCGACCAACGGTTGAAGCCATGAGCCCAGAAGCTTGGAGTATGATTCTATTCACTGAGAAAGAGCTCCATGCGACAGAGTACTACAACGACCTTCGTTGCAAATTCAACAGGCTGATTACAATGCTCCTCATCGATGATCGAGATGAAGGGCCGCCGAAGAAGGTTTACAGACGGAATCAGTTGAGTCAAGTTGAGAGGCGTATCGGATCGCATTTCGTTTATACCAAACATACGGAATCGGCGATCATACGTGTTGGACGCAATTCAGTTCTAAAATTTGGATCGACGCTGTACGAGGTAACAAGTTGGACAACTTGGCGGTGGGCAAGCACATAACACAGCGTACATCGCAGCATGAAGCCGCAATTACGATTTCACACTCACGCACGACCACAGATGACCAAATTTGGCTGTTGGATCTTTCACCCAACTCCGCTCCATATACGTATCCATCCGCTTCCTGCAGTCCTTTTGCGCTCACAACCACTACGTGACTACCACTTGATCCATCTTTTACGGTGCGCGACACGTATCAGCGACACGTATCCAATGAACAAGTAGCCTCGCGCCTTGGCCAAGGCTTCTTGACTCAAGATGAGCGTCTCACCGTTTCCTCCACGGGGCCCATCAAGGTCTGCTGTGGAAGATACTCGGGTGGTCCAAAGCCTATCGACGGCAGAAACGGCCTCCTACGATTCATACCCTGCTTCCGCTTCTCCTGCGCGGATGCAACATACCAAGAACGAGCCGTTCTCATCAGCAGCTGCCTATCGAAGTAGCATGTCACCGCCGCTGCCCCAGGCATCTTCGTCCTTCTCGCCCTCGTCTCACCCTGTTTCAAACGGTGCGATTGCTGCTGCTGGCTATGAACGCGCTCCGCTGGTGAAAAGTCCGCCGCCCGCATCAACGCTTGTGATTCAAGAACCAGTCCCTTCGCCCAGCCCTTCGCCTGCGCCCGCGGTCTCTACTGATGCCTCACATCGTAATGGCAAAGCAGGTGACGCCTTGTCTGCCAAATCCTCAAATAAACGTGACGGAACGGCTTCCATCTCGAAATCGAATCGCAGCAGCGGCGCCACCTCCTGGTTCTACGGTGGGCCCGACTCGTTCATTCGCGTCCCCTCGCGCATCGCCTTTCTCTACATTCTCGCCAGCACCGTTGAAGCGGTCATCGTTATCACCCTTGTCGCCTTCATTTTTGCCCGTATCGTTACGCAAGTGGACAATCTTACCCAGGACCTCAAAACCATCTCGGTCTATCTGGCGGTCTTTGTCTTTGGCTGCGTTTTCCAGGTGCTCATGTCGTGGGATGCGGTACGCTTGAAGAACACTTTGCAGCTTATCGGTGTTCTCATCTTCAACTTGGCACTTACCGTGACAGCGGCGATCGAGATTCGACAGGTGCGCGACGCATTGAATGCGCAAGATCGAGTGGCTGGTGGCTTCCCCTGCCCGGATGATCCGAATCGGTTGTGTAGAGCACAATCGCTGTTCCCATCGGTCGAGAGATACCTGATCGCTGTCACAGCCGTCTGCTTCTTGTTCGAGTTCTTACTCGCCTTCTTGACGTTCAAGCTGTGGAAGGAATTCGGTTGGGTCATCTACCAGAAGATTGGTGCCGATCTGAGGGTGCGGAGCATGTTTTTCTGGTACCAATTGTTCGTCGTCTTTCTCAAGTTTACCTTCTTCTTCGGCGTCGGCTTCACCGTGATCTACTTGATCTTGGTGGCTGAAACGATGGACTGGGAATACGGCGTTACCATCGCAGCTGTTCCTATCGCTATAGTTGCATTGTTTGCGGCTGGATTTGCAGCTCGGAGGGAATGGACAAGCTTGATGGTGCTCTCGTTGTTATTGATGGTGGCGGGCCTGACGTACTTTGTATACAAGGTCACGCAGGTTTGGCTGCCGGGAACGAGAGATGAGTACACTTACGTACATACGACGATCACCTTCATTTCCGGGTTTGCGATCGCAAGCTTAGGATTGACCTTGTTGAATGGATGCGTCTGTCTCTTCAACTTCAACCAAGGGTTGAAGCCGGCACATGATGCGATTGGCACATTTGGTGGCGTTCACAGGCAAAGGAAGAGTCGTGCTGGTGCATCGGGAGCAGCAACGGCAACAGGCAACGGGGATGCAGAGGCTGGTGTGTTGGATTTGGATGATGCGAATGAAATGGAGGCAGAAAAGTACGAGCATGCGTGGACGCCTCACGGAGCAGATCCACGTAGAGGAAGTAGGACAATGCAAGGTCCAGTTTACGGCAGTTCACCTGGCGAGATGGTCTTCGCAGATCGCCGCACAAGTGGTGTGCAGCCATACGGCTTGCATTCGCCCACAAGGCCTATACCTGGCAGCACACCCGTGTATGCTCCTCAACCGATGGTCCCAGCTGCATTGCAATCAGGCAGCCCATCCCACTCTCCGCACCCTCCATCGCAGCAGTTCTATGCTCAACACCAGCAGCAACCGATGCCAGATCCCAATGCAGCCTTCTTGGATGCTCACCAACCCAGACCTACGGCTTCTCGAGTCTCGCTAGATTAGATGATCGATTTGATACCCTGTAACTGCGTTCCTGTTCTTCGTTTCATGGCACCCTGTCAATCCAGTCTGTGTTGTCCAAGATACAGTACTAGGAAGCTGCACTGCCTAGTAGAATCGGTGTGGTTTTTTTCGGGAGCCAAGCGATGTGGAGAAAGCCGGAGAGCTAGTCTGTGAGTGTGTGATCTGTCAAGCAGCATGAAGCTTGTCGATTCATCCGATGCAGCTGCTCGGACCCCGCGCTGAAGCACGCATCACGCAAGTTCTTTGCCAAATGGGCCAACAATGTCAATATTAGACGAAACGATCTGTTGGACCAGATCGTGTCAAAAGAAAGAGGAGATGCGAGCATGCTGTGTAATGAGAAGGTCTAAAATGCTGTGAATCACGTTCGTGATTCGTGATTGATATAGAGGAAAGTACGACGGAAAAAAATGTGACAATACCGAAGAAGCGAGCCTAAGAAAAAGTTCATGAGATATGCAAAGGACAAGAGGCGAGACGCTGCAGTTGAGATTGCTGCAGCGTGTGGAAGCATGATGTCAAGAAGAGGCAGGTCAGGGAGCGTCTAGTGTAGAGCATCAATGACAGAGGGAATCGATCACGCGGCGGCGTTGACAGCAATGGGCGGCTGAGGGAAATTTGAGCCGAGGCCGCTCTTTTCCGAAATGTTGGACGAACCCATAGTTGAAACTGGGATTGACGAAGCTGGCGCAATACCGCCGGTAGAAGCAGCAGCAGCAGATGTCGCAGCAACCTCTCTAAAGGGCGAGCCCGCCCGCTTTTCAATGTTGGCCAGCCATATGTTTTGCAATACAAATTGCGGCAAGGCGTAGTACCTCCAGGTGGCCCAACGGAAAAAGATGCCCACTTCGTCTTGACGAGTGGTAGCAAAGTCATTCGTCATGTTCTTGCGCAAGTCCTGGAACAAGGCCGTCTTGTCGGTCAAGACAGCCTTAACGCCCCATCTTGTCGCTTCGATCATCTCGTCTTTACGGTTGACAGTCCAAACGTAGATATCCTTGCCGGCCTTTTGCGAGTCGGCGATGAACTGCTGTCCATCGGCACCGACCAGGCATGCAAAGTACATGGAGAAGCCGGTGCAATCTTTCCAAAAGTACTTGCGCGCAGCACGCGGGGAGGCGCCGATATGGATACGCTTCATCGAGGGCACATTGATAAGCGCAGATTCGAGGAATTTGGGATGCCACAGACCGAGGATGAGACGCGGCGCAAGGTCGGTGTCAAAGTTGGGATACGATTCAACCACCTTGCGCATGAGCGGAAAGAGACGATCTGGGTCGTTGTCGGGCTTGATGTCGAGATTGAGCTTGACGTGCTTGTGTTCGGGACGCATGAGCAGATCACATACTTGAACAAAAGTGGGGATCTGCTGTGCGGGTTGCTTGAGGGTTCGAAGATGCTCGATGCCGTTGTCACCATAGTAGGCGCGCTCGTAAATGAGGCCCTTTCCATCGGTTGTCCTTTCGAGCGATGGGTCGTGGAACATGACAATGACGTCGTCGGTGGTGATGTGAACATCAGTTTCAAGACCTTCTGAGCCATCCAGGATCGCCTTTTCAAAGCTAGCGATGGTATTTTCGGGAAAGGTTGCCGACGCGCCACGGTGGCCCCAGCACTCGGGCATGTCGGGACGAATGTCCATCTTGGCGGATCTGGTGATGGGACGCATCGTGGTAAGCGATGCGATACGGTTTGAGAAGATGACGGGATGCAGATGATGGTAGAGCAAATAGATGGAGGCTGCGATTAGTACCAGGATGACGAGAATATGTCTCTGCCTCGACTGGAGGGCAGAGAAGGGATGATGCGGACGAAGATGGCACGCGACAAGAACAAGGCGGGGCAGAAAAAGGAGCAAGATGCAGTGGCTTGTGGGTTGAGAGTGGTCAAGGCGCACGATTGTCGACCTTAGTAGCCAGATGCAACCTATTGCACTCACGGCCGAGGTTGAGTAGTGATGGTGAGGAAGGTGACGAAGCAAGACAGGTAATACTTACCAAGACCTGAACAACACAGTTTGGACGAACCAAACAACAGGCAAATGCGTGACGAGTTAGAGTTGATGAGACGTTGGTGGGTAGTGTCACGCTCATATCTTCGAGGGAACGTGACAGGTTTTGCCACGGAACGTGCTCACCTTGGTTGTGGGTCAGCCTTCGCGGCTTGCTGCCTCAGACTTTTCTTCTTCTCCACTCACAAATTTCACTACTCGTCTGTTTCAATTTTTAATTTTTTTTTAATCTTTGGAAAACACAAACAACCCTGTGGTTTGAATGAGGCCTTTTCGCCCTTGCCATCATGCTTTAGGCAGGCAAGTCGCCTCGAGCGCCGCATCACACCATTTTGTTCCTTTCAAGGCAACTTTTCGACGCCTTTGGTACAAGTTTCGAAAACACGCAAGCGTCCAGTGATGCTAGCGACCTTGAACAAGCGTGAGTGAGTGGCGTGGTGCATCGAGAGCCAGCAAAGTGATTAGCTGCATGCAGGGTCAAAGGCAAAGTCAGCTGCACCATTTGGCGGCCCGACCGGCTTCGGCGCGACAGCCAGCCAGCCAGACACCCCGCGTTTGGCGAGCCTTGCTTTGACACAAACTTGAGGCTATAATACAGTATACACAGACCCGAACGAAACCAGAAGCGGGAACGCAATCGTGAATAAAGGTTAGCAATACTTTGTCCTGATTAGCCATGGTAAGTGACTTCACTGAAGTCGTGAGTGTGACTCTGACGCATAGCACGTCTAGACCTTAAGCTACCTCTTCATCGTTCCTAACCTCTAGCGCTGCTCTGCCACGGTGGGTCCAGCTGGTGAGCCGACAACGCGACCAGTTGCCTTCGTTTTGGAAATCGTGAATGCATGTCTGACGCAAACACTGAAATTTTGTTCCACACTGACAACATTCGTGATTTGTTGATTATTGCGTTACGCTGGCTCTGGTGTCTTGATGCAGATCCCGGCTCACCTCACGACTTACGGATGACCCGCCGAGAACATCAAGTCACACAACTTTAAAATTTCGGGCACTGCACGCGTGTCAAAAAAAAAAACAATCAATCGGGAGCTGCTGTCAAGTGGATGATTTTGGGGCATCATGACACTCTTGAACCCTACGTGCATTTGTGTGACTCGTCTAGCGCTGCACCTGGTCCTTTCACTTTCTCGAGGTTGCTCCCAGCCGATCTGGCACGAGACACAGCGGAGTTCAGTAGCTCCAGCCCCACTGGCAAGCCTCGATGAAATTCACTGTGTCATGCCACGCTCGTCAAATCGTTTCTGTCCACGTTCTCCAGTTTGCTGATTTGCCCAAACGTGCCTCGATTTTCTAAGGTGTGACGTGGGGCTCTGGCCGTATGAATAGGCCCATCCCGGCCAATTCCCGGTCACTCGTGACTCGTGACTTGTGACTCGTGACTTGCATGTTTAGTTTACAGCAAATGTTAGCTTCTGAACCACAAACAGACCGAAATGAAACGCGTGCCAGTGACCCGTGAGCCGTCATCGCGTTCCATATCGTCACAGTCACACGCTTTGCAAAGCAAGAACGGAATCGTGGATCATGAATGATGCCTTTGCATTGACGGTCAGAAGTCTTTTCCCTCGTGTTCAATGTTTTCAGTTACGTCGCTTAAGTCCAACTTCGAGCTTGACGGGCTTGCGCAGGAAACCCTCAAACGTGTCCAGCGGCTTATCGGGCTCGGCGAGCACAATGTCGTAGCGTCGGAAAATGGCAGCGATCAGAATGGAAAGCTCCATCATGGCCACATTGCGTCCTACGCAAGCTCGGGGTCCAACAGAAAAAGGAATAAAGGCTTTCTCGAAATCGCGCTTGGCGTTAGGTGCAAGCCATCGATCCGGATTGTATTCTTCAGCATCCGCTCCGAACACCGACTTGTCGCGGTGCAGCGTGTACGCTGGTACTGACAGAATAGTCCCACTGGGGAACTGCTGCCCACACACGGTAGCACCACCAGCGGGAATGACACGCGGAAGACCAATAGCAGAGGTCGAATGGTAACGCAGCGACTCGCTTAGCACCGCTTGCAGGTACGGCAGCTCCTGCACATCGGCATGCAACGGTACCTCTTCGGCATGCTCCAGTTCGCGGTCAAGTTCGGCCTGCAGCTTGCGCATCTTGTCCGGGTGCGTAGCCAGGTGGTACACGATAGCGCAAGAAGTGTTAGACGTTGTGTCAGAGCCAGCGATGAGCTGGGTGAGTGCTTCCGCGGTCAGTTCCATCTTGCCCATCGGTTCACCGCGGTCGTCTTTGGCAGCTTGCAGTTTAGCGAGCAGGTCTTCACGCTCGGAGCCATTTTGCAGACGATCATTGACACGTGCGAGCGCGATCCCTGTGAGCTTCTTGACCGACTTCAACCTGCTCGAGAACCAGGGCAGTTTGATCAGATACGGGCGCATCCACACAGGAGCCAGACCCATGGTGCCAGAAAATTCTCCTCGTTCGTTGATAATCTGAACCGCTGAGCAGTAATCGACCTGTTTGTTTCCGTTGGCATCCTCGTACTCGACCTTGGCCTGATCCACGCCGTTCTCGAGCATGCCAAATGTTTTGCCAAACGCCAGCGCACCGATCGTGTCAAAGGCAAAGTAGTTGAGCCACATGAGCGAGTCAAGCCAAGCACGGCCCTTGATACCACGAGGTCCTTCCGTGTTGTCCTTGGTAGCCTTGTCGCAGAACTCGTCCCATCGTTCGAGCAGAAGCTGCACCTCACGGCGAATGAAGGGCTCGAAAGCGACGATGGTCTTGGGTGCAAATGTATGCGAAACGATCTTTCGCTTGCGCGTATGCTCGGCACGGTCGCGCGTGTTGAACAGACCGCGTGGGAAGGGACGAGGCGGTACAAATGCGTCGTAGTACGCAGGCTTGAGCGTGCCGGTACCGTGGCCGTAGATGGGTTGCAGCGCCTCGTGATCGGCGATAGAAACATGATTTGGAGCGATACGGACGAATTTGCCTGTGTGAACAGAAAAAAGACAGCAAGCAGCACGGTCAGCATGCGATCAGGGGGCACAGCAGAGCACGTGAAGAAACGTGTTCGACGTCACACTCTTACTCACCATACTTCTGATGCTGTTTGTGAACCTCCTCGAAGCGGTGACCGATCAGAGCTGTCCTCAGCAGCCAGAAGTCGGTAAACTTGGCGAAGAAGGGGCCGGGATACTTGATACAAGCGGTGTTGGTGATGTATGGTACGACATGGAAGAGGACTACCGCGCCGAGCAAGGTGATAACAACGTGAGCGGGCGACTCGACTGACCATTGGATCGCAGCCCCAATGCGCGGGACGAGGTCGGTCTCGACCATAGTGGTGGATGGTGGGTGCGTGATGACCACAGCGATGTGCAAGGCAAACCACGTGGAGTCTGTTGGTCTGAGGGACGACGAACGAGCCAACAAAAGGATGCAGAGGGTTGAGGGCACAAAAGACGTGGGAGACGTGGGGACAATAACGATGACGATGGAGACTCGTGCCCTTTTTGTAGCTTCACCGCCTTCTCCACCAATCTGTGAATGATTGGGGGCCTCGCAAAAATTGCGGGGTCAGTCGTGGGTGTCAGGAGGGAATGGATTAGCGAGACAGGGAATTTCCCATTTCAAAGCAACGGCGGAAAGACGGTCACGAGCCGGCTCAGCTTTAGAATGTGGTCGTCGCTCAAGCTAGCTTCATCGGGCGGGGCACATAAGGATGTCACGGCAAGTGCGAAGGTACACTTCAGTGCACCCAGTCAGACGAGGAACCACAAAAAAGGCTCACCATACTGGCTTTCCTGGTTCAGTGGCACTCTGGGTTGGATGGCCGTCGTATCCGATATTGCTCGGCTGTAATGACCGCTGTTCACATTTGATGACCAAGCTTCAACTGAGTAATGCTGCTGCTACTGCAGCTGCCGCCGCCGTCATATGCCTCGTCAGTACCTGAGCCTATCCGCATCCTACCATCCGTGCTTCACCCGACGTATCTCCTGACTTGTTCGCCCACAAATAGCCGCGCTCCAATGATGAAAACAAACAGTGTGACTACGTCGCTGGAAATAGCATGCCGATGCTCACCACAGGGTTGTAACTCTCGTGATTGTGAGTGTAAGTGGGCTTTCTTGTCTTCGGCTGGTGAGTTCAATCTTTCAACGTCAAAGTCCCACACACTCTTGACTGGTAAGACTTTACGCGACGTCGACTTCGTAATAAACAAATTGTGCGCCGCAGATTCGTGAAAACGAGTGCGCGCGCGTTCCCACAAGCCAGCGATAGCCAGCCAATCGTGAATCCTGAACGGCCCCGCCACAGTTGACACGTTACAAAGCTCAACTTTGTAATTCGTGATTTCGGTACGCACGCCAAGCTCTCACTTTCCGCTCCCGCCGCAGTGCAACGCGCCTGTCGGTAAATAGCACCCCACAACAATCTCAAGATTCTGACCTTATCGAACACCCGAGGCGCTTCAGACTCACACATTTTGTTCGTCACCTCACCTTTGCAACCCGGTGAACATACAGTAGTGGAGGAGTCGCCGTCAATCGTCTGGCAGAGGCCGCGACCTTTCGTGTCTCGAACCGCCCAGGAGAAAAAATCGTGAATGCATAACGAGATGAAGAAGTAGTGTACATCCAAACAACGTTGGTGGGAATGCTAGCGGCCCATGGCGATCACCAAAAGTTCTGAGCCCAGTCGACGAGTGCATCCCAGCCACGTCCCACTGCGCCATTTCCTATCTTGCCCAGTAACCTCCTCCACTGCAGTATCTGATTGTCAGCACGAGCAAGGCCAATGATACCTTCCATGCCTCCAACTTTAGCGAACATCAAGTCGATCGGCTCCGTCACCTTTGTCGCCGCCTCGCCTGTTGCGCTCCATGGCCGCGTCCAGGCAAGCATACCAAACACTTGTTGCAAGAACGCCATCGTCGTCGATGAAGACTTAGATGACGAAACGGCCGTGGTCGCTGCTACGCCTGCCCCCGGTATGGTACAACTGAACTCGAAGCGGTTCGCGTGGAATACAAGCGCTGCGCGGTAGTGAAATACGATGGCCAGCACAATGCCAATGTGCCAGAGCTGATGTGAATGACCCCACGTGTCAAAGCGACCGGGTGCCCAGCTCTCAGGAAACTGCGTCGCATAGAATACCAGACCGCCTACGTAGAAAGCGAGAGAAGGAAAGATAGGACTGAAAAAGGCAAATGTTTTGGCCAGACCGTGCTCAAACGCAGCATGTGAAAAGGGCGCTACAGCTGTGGCGCACATTGTCAAAAACACGGCGATGCGCACGCCCTTGTTCTCGCGCCTGTTGAACCATTCGGCCCAAGGAAGGATGGCACCGGCGAGTCCGACTAAGAGCGTCGTGAATGAGTAGAAGAGCGCCAAATTAGGCTGACAATAGAAGCAGTTGTACACGGTGGTCCAGATAGAGGCAGCGACGAGCCATGCAATGCCCGTATAGTCGACGCAGGCGAATCTTTCAAACCATTTGCGATCCGAGCAACCCGCCATGACGTGCCACGAGACTGAAAGCGTGAGACACTTGGCAGCAGCAAACAGATAGACGGTCTGCACGAGCCTGTCCATCGGCGTTGTCTGATCATCGAGACCTTTGCTGGGCCAAAAGAGCGGCACGATAGCAGCCAAGCCCCAGAGATGGGTGTGAATGTTTCCCGTCTCGTTGTGGATCTGGAACGTGCTACGTAACAAGGCAGGCCAATTCTCGACCGGGATGAAGCGATAGCCGGAGAGGATGTGCTCGTTGTTGCGGAAGAAGGCGGGAAGATGTTCGTAGTGGATGAGCTCGTGACCGTTGCGTGCTAACTCCTTTGCCAGCTGATATAGCTTCTCCTCCGCTTCGTGGACTGCGTGACCAGCACGAGAAGCAAGGCTATTGGCTCGCGAACGGGAACGCGCCGAAAGGTCCTGGAAAGTGGCCTCGAAGCGTTGTGCTAGCGTGGCACTTTTGCCATCTTCAACAGCGCTCTGGAGAGCGTCGCGCCAAGCCATATTGCGTACGGAGTCCTGAATGGCCTCGAGTCTCGATTGCATCTTGGCAGCGAGCGCATAAGCCTGCGTTGGCAAATGTGTCGAAAGGGGCTCGAGCACTGATGCAAAATCAAGATCGAATTGGGGCAGAGAGGGCATGGCGGGTAGCGCTGGAAGCTCTGCTTTGAGACGCACCGCATCGGCCGTAGAAGGAAGACGTGGCAATCGCTCTCGGAGCCCGCTGCCGAGGCTGATTGGGAGAGAAAAGCTGGACGACAAGCGCTCCCAATCCGGCGCCAGCAATTGCGAGCGAGAAGCGAGGGCATACGATGCTGTTGCTTGGTAAGTCGGGAGCAGCGCTACGAGTCGCCTCAGATCTTCGCGCATAGCCTCGAGTTGCTGAAAAAAGGCAGCTGAGTGACTATCGGCCCAGGCAGTCTTTGCATCAGAGTCGTGAGCGCAGCTCGATAACGCGGATGCGCTTGCTTCAGCTGGAGAGACGGAGGCATCGTCCAGTGCTGACAAGGAAGTTGTGCGAAAGATACGCTTCGCATAGAAGGCTCGCGCCCTGACTTCAAGCTCGGTGAGATAAGACAGCACCTGTGCACGTAGCGAGACGATCGAATAGGGCAACGATACCGGAAGGTCGAGGTACTCTAGCGAGGTCAATGGCTGGTAATGCTGGCGAAAGAGTGGCGAGTCCCACTCGTCGTCGGAAGTTCCCGAGTCGGTGGCGGTGGCTGTTGTGCTGCTGAAACCTGCGCCGAGTGTATCATGCGGTTTATATCGGAAGCGCAACGGCGCATATGGCAGCTGAGCTGGCTGCGAGGCCCTTCTGATGCGTCGACGCACGTGGAAAGGCCGAGCGGGTTCATGAATCATGGTTGGGTTGTCCGTGTCGTTTAACGCAGCACAGGTGTGTGTCGAGAGGGAAGATTCGATGATGGGCGAAGATCGGGACATTCCAAATGAAGGTCGTCGAGGTGCCATTATGTCGTCAGTCGATCCCGCCGATGAGTGGTGCAGTGGAGCAAATGTGTCAAGATAGGAATCGAAAAAAGGCCGCTTTGCGACGATATGCGGGGGACAAGAACGACTCAGATGGCCATGACGAGGCAAGTGGCGACCAGCGTTGCTGTTGCTGATGCGATACTGTGATTGTTGCGGAAGATGCGGTGCCGTTTGATATTGTCTAAATTTGATGCGGTCAAGGCGAGGCGACGAGAACGATGTGATCTTAGACAATGACGATGGTAGCGGATGTTTCAAGGTCACTCATCAGCGGTCAATACATAAGAACACGAGCAGAGAGCGAGAGGGGTATTTACAGCCACCACTTCAACCTGCGATCTGCCATCGTACGCAGACATCGTAATCACAAATGCTATCTCTGCCCTCGCTGAGAACGCTTCTGAGCTGGATCATGTAAGTTAGTGAAAGCCCTCAGCTTTGTTGAGCCTCGGCTCTTGAATAAGTTAGAGCAGCTCTACGTCAGAGTCAACACGATCTACTGTCGCTGCATGAAATTCAACAACAGTTTCAAGTTTCAAACACAGTCGTGAGTATCCGTGATTCTAGGCTGTGGCTGTTGACCTGATTCAATTCATCACGTCCCCAAAGGGCACGAGGTTGAATCGTGAATAAGTGAGCTCTTCTTACAATTTCGAACCTAACACACGATGAAAAAGGACCCGATATGACATAACGAATCGGGCTTTCGCATCATAAGTCGTGAGTGATGTTTCATACACGTGATAGCTGTTGCACGACCGTGCGATTCAACTTTGGAATGCTAAGCTCGCTATGCAGCAACACTCTGACTGAAGAATGCTAAGCTGAGGCTCAAGTTTCCACGTCATTTGCATTCCGCTTTCCATCTTGTCTTTCACCACCATCAATTCGTCCTTTCGCCACTCGTCCGGTTCCTGTTCTCGTTCTCATCATGCCGCCCAAGGCCTCCACTAGCAGAAAGGCTTCGGCCAACGCCAAGCCTGCCAAGCGTGGTCCGGCCGCTCCTATCAAGTACTATCTTATCCTTTTCAACTTTGTCTCATTCTTCGGATGGGTCGTCGTGCTCTCGACGTTGATCAAGCACCTCGCCATGGGCCCACAGACCTTTTCTCCCTCCGTCAAGTTCGCTTCCGATTTGCTGGCTCGCTTCCGTCTCGCCAAGATCGGCATCGTCAAGTCATACTCGCATCTCTTCCCGGAGCCCATTGCCCAGCTGCTCGAAAGAGCCTCCAACTCGCACACTTTTGTCGGCCCTGTCGTTGCGCTCGTCCAGTCGCTCGCCATCCTCGAGGTTGTCCACGCCGCCATCGGCTGGGTGAGGAGCCCTGTCACCACCACCGCCATCCAGGTTGCCTCGCGTCTGTTCATGGTGTGGGGCGTTACTGAGCGATACTCACAGGCCTGGACTAGCCCCTTCTACGCTTCCATGGTGCTTGCTTGGGCCATCACAGAGTGCGTTCGATACCCCTTCTACGCAAACCAGCTTCTCAACTCCGAGGGTCCTGGTCTACTATGGGCTCGATACACTCTCTTTTACGTTCTCTATCCCATCGGTGCCGCTTCCGAAGCTATGTGCATCCTTGCTACGCTGCCCAACGGCCTTCCTTTCAACAAGCCTGCCGCCTGGGATCTGCGCGCTTATGTCTTTGCCGGCCTCTTTGTCATCTGGTGGCCTGGCCTTTACGTCATGTACACGTACATGATCAAGCAACGCCGCAAGGTCATCGGAAAGGGATTCTGGGGCAACAAGCTCGTTGATGAGCTTCGCGAGAAGAAGAAGCAGTGATCGACTGGGAAGAGAGATGGAGCTCAGCTGCCTGTGATCGAAGGAGGATCCTTCATCAGGCAGACAAGGTGATGGAGTGCACGTTAGGAAGTTGTAATCAAAAAGGTGGCAAATGCAGCAGCGCATGTATCGTACTGTAAAATTACACTGGAAACAAGTAATACAGTCGTGAGTGATGAGGTTGAAAGCGATGTGATCCAGTATCGTGCGGTTAAATGCTGCATTTGCGGCTGGTACGCCACATATCCCAAGGCAACCTCCAATGTTTCCCACTTTGCAGTGAAGCGTCGTACGGATTAAAGTCGGCCTTTTCCAGTCTCTCGAGGTACGAACGAGCGGGAACGACGCCTACCAAGGCCGGAATCACAGCCATGGGCAACTTGCCGGAAAACTCGTCATTGATGATCTTACGTGCAGTGATCAGGTAGTCATTCGCGCGCGTGGCAAGGGCAAACACCGCATCGCGGAATCCGTGAGCTTCAGGACCGTTACGAAAGACGTCTTCCTCAACGACTTTGTGTAGATGCAAGAATTCGCGCGGGAGAACGAGTTTTCGTGCACCTTTTGTAGTCGAATTGCGCATGTGCGGGGGAGGGTGGGTGTGATAGGGTATGCTAGAGATGGCGAGGCTGAGACCAGACACTTTTCCGAGGTGAGAAAAGAGTTCGTCGATGGCGTCGCTGCGTACACCGAGCAGATTGAGTGAGAGGTAGTGGAGGCGAGAAGAGGTGCTCTCCGCATACGACTCGAGCGATTCCAACGTGGGCGGCTGGAAATCGTCACTCAGGTCAGCTTCGCGAACATCGATGATGCGCAAAAAATGGTCGAGCATCAGCCCGCCCCCTGCGTTAGAGCGAACAGCCGGATCTTGAAACGCATCGCGCAGAGCGAGAACGACAGGATGCTTGGCCGGACGGTTCTGGTATGCTCCCTGTACAGCATCCCTCCACCAGCCCATACGCATTCGACCCAGAAGCTCGTTTGAAACGGTATCCTTGAGTCCGGCGATTTCGACATTGAATGTTCTGATGGCTGCGAAATGCGTCTGCAGATGCTTGGGATAAAAGTGATGTGCCAAATACGATGGATGGTCGCGCTTGACGAGCTCTTCCAAGAGGTATTTGTGCGGAGATTGCAGCGGAGAGAGTTCCGTCGATGCTGGTGGTGCCGACCTAGATGACAATGACGATGATCCCACACCTGAAGGATTCGATTGAGCCGTCAACGTGCTAGTGGAGAGTGGTCTACATGATACCAAATCTTGAGGTCCACACGCAATCCGTTGCGTGGTTGCACCGTTGAGGACGGCTAGTGCATGCTGCGGTTTCTTGTAAGGCCTGAGCATCGATGCCGTGCTTTTTGATACATTTGCGATCATGTCGTGATGGCACTAGCTTGAGCTATCAGCATTTAAGCATCGGGCAGGTTGGTGCTCTTGAAAGAGTGTAAGAAAGCAAGATGAAATGGTCCAAGCGCCGTCAGCCTTGATCTTGATGACCAAGACTCGTCACTGCACCAGTTCCAACGCCCACGAAAAAAGCAAATCAATCCGAAAAAATTGACGAAAATGACAAAGAAAAGTTGGCACGAAAAAGAGCCGAGTGGAGGTGTTGGTGGGGATCACTGTTCGTGCTGTTCTTGCTCATGTCGACTTCACATGCAGCTTGAGCGTGTTGACAAACAGAAAAAGCAGCTAGAATTCAAGATGTCTTGAGCTTCAGAGTCCCTGCTCAAACAATCACAGACTCGGATAGAAACTTATGTGGCCCAGACTTTCTTGTGCGCGAATGAGGGAGGCACAAAATGCATGATGTGGTAGACGCTAAAAAGTGTGTGCGAGTACAGGCAGTGGGTCCGTAAAGCGGCAGATCCCGCTGCAACTGAGTCGAATAGAGCGAATGTCTTTGAAGGCATCCGAATTGAGCCAGGAATATTCGTGATTGCACTCAGATGCCACCTTTGGCCAGCGTCAACCATAGATCGTCTCCAAGGTAATGAATGTTTTCTATCGCAATACCCTTCCCGGTTTTTCGTACTTCTTCCGTGTCCATCGACATGACACCGACGGCGAGAATCTCGTCTTTTCCCTGTGCTCTGATGGCAACGCACTGCCCCTTCTTGACAGGCTCTTCTCCCTTTGATGGATCCGGTAGCTTGCCACCTGCGCTTGTCAATCCGGGCGACATAACATTGGCACCAGATAGCACAAACTTGATGGCTCCGCGGTCGACCTGTACCGATGGAAGCATATCAGGGACTGATATGGGAAAGGGAGGGAGCAGTGCGAACGTCAAGAAAGTGTCAACTGGGCTCGCCAAATAGGGGAAAAAGTCGAGAATCAACGAAATAGTGGCTACTTGGTTACTTACATTTGTGCAGCAGCTTCAAGCTCGGCAAGTACCAATCGTCATAGTGCTGAAAGAAGAGCACCTGCTTGTCGGAAATAAGCATCTGTACATGCTCCCTTGCGAACTTGACCGTGGTCACCGAGGCCTTATTGGGCCATGCTGCTTCCAGGAGCGCACCCTCGTCCTTGGCTAGTGCTGGATATTGGTCGGTGAGCTTTTGGCGGATCACTCTGCGCACCGAAGACTTGAGTGCTGTAGCGGGACCCAGATCGGGTTTGGGCTCGAACTTCTTGAACAGCGACATGTTTGCACTGTCACTGTGTATCAACGGATGAGCAAGAATAGCCTGGAAGCGGTAGCAGAGAGAGTCTACGTGACTTTTGACTGCTGTGCGTTTGTTGGATTTGCAGGTTTTAGGCTCGGAAGTCGGGTCCTGTCAAAGGATTTAACAGGTCTGTGAAACTTCCACTTACAGTCCCGAGTCACGAGTCACGAGTCGTGAGTCGTGAGTCGTGAGAGCTGTACTGGAGGCTTCGATTGACAGCACAGCCTGACGCTGCACATGCATATGCACCAAGAATAGAAGCACGAGCGAGCAAGAGCAACACAATAACTTATGGACAAAGTCATCCGTGCGGAGGATGAACTTCGGCGTTCTCACACAGTCAATCATCTCTGGACAGCTCTCCTTCCGTTCATCCACCACTACACAGGCAATCAGATCTTCGCTGAAGATGGTGCTTTTTCTGCCAACTGCAGCGACAGCTACGTCACGGCGTGCATTGTCTGCATGCGTTCGTTTTAGCCACCAGCAGAATGCACGACCCACCATCCATCCACGGCTGTTAAAAACTCAGTCGAAAGCATTATCCACGACGTCGTTTCGAGCATCCGATTCACAACAGCAGCAGCGCACTTCTACCTCGTCATCAGAAAGTGGCAGATCTGACAAGGATTCGAACGATGGCTTCCGCACCTTCTTCAACTCCACCGGCTGGGAGACGGCGATGGGCGCCTCGTTTGGCGTGCTTCTGCTCGGAGGCGCAGCAATGGTGTACCACTCTTGGTACAAACGTCACGTCCTCAAAAAGATGGAGGCCGCCTTCGATCCTGGCTACGATCCCGTTCTCGCTCTAGCTAAGAGCGGCGACCAGCTAGCTCATGTCCGAATCGATCCTCCAAGACCCGAGGACGAGATGATCCGAAGCATTATTTCTGGCAAAGAAGCCGGTCGTTATTTTCTCGTCATGGGCAGTAAAGGCTCGGGCAAAGCCAGCTCAATCATTGAAGCTATGGCTGCGATTGATGCGGACGGATGTGCGTTTTTCGATGCCCACCTTGATCCCACCATCGTGGTGGACCGTTTCTCGGAATCGATCAACTTTTCCAACAATCGTGATTATCTGGGCAATCTGCTGGGTCTCTCAGACCTCTCGGGGATGTCGTACTATCAGCAATTGGAGCGTGCGCTGCACAAGCTTGAAAGGGCGCTCATCACTCGCAAGCAAAAGACCGGCAAGCCGGCCATCATTGTTATGAACAGCGCCCACTTGCTTCCACGCGATGAAGAGGGAACCAAATTGCTACACATCTTCCAGCAGCGCGCTGAGAAGTGGGCCTCTGCAGGCACGGCCACATTCGTATTCACTACAGCCGACTACTGGGTATACGATGTGTTGCGTAAAGCCTCGAACCGAATGGACACGCTCTCCTTCCGCGATCTCACACGACGACAATCGATCAACGTGTTGCGTGGATGTCGAAAGCAGTACTGGGGCGAGAAGCCTTCTTCGCAGGACCCACGCGTGCTTCAAGAAGTTTACGAGATCTGCGGCGGTCGCCTAGGCTTGCTCAACAAGGTGGCTCGACGCAAGGATATGCTCCGGGCTGCCAGACAGCTTGTGGAAGATGACATGCAGTGGGTGCTCAGCAAGACTGGCATCATTGAGGACCACGATGATGATGTCATGGACGAGCAGAAGTGGTCGACGTGCAGCTGGCTGCTCTTCTGTGAGCTGTCCAAGAAGCAAAAGGAGTTGGAAGAGCTGCTGGACGACTACGGTGGCAGGCTTCCAGCTTTTGTCAATCAGGACACGCAAGAGGATCCGCAGTACAGCAGCTTAGCTGCACAACTGCACAGCGATGCGGGCTGGTACAAAGCCAAAGCTTCACCCGTGCCTGGACTCACACGCTTTACCACGGCTGTCCGCCGTCACAAGGCCGCCGATGATGACGGCGACGACAAGCAGAGCAACAAGATGACGGGCGCCAAGGAGACCACATCTTTCAGCAATGTCAACGACCTAGCTGATGGCGATGACGGTGGCGACGACGACGACGACGATGATGATGAAGATGAGACGGCACACCGACGTCTCACCGAGTCGCTTATTACAGATCCCAGCATGGACCAAGAAGCTGATGTGCGTGGTGCTGATGTTCCGAATCCACACCTTACCTGGGGCGAGGCACGCCAAACCATGACACGCCCCGACTTTATCATGGAGCTCGACCATCTCAACATCATTCATATCGACCGCCATCACCACATTCGTGCCGACTCGATGCCGCTGCTACGAGCGATGCGCCGTGTTGCCGAATCCGAAGGTTACGGCGACAAACTCGAGTCAGTTATGGACCGTGTCTCGGCTATCGAGAGTTTGGGACGAACGCGAGAGCTGCTTTGGAAGGAGCAGGGGGATCACGGCAAATTTTTGATCAAGAAGGATCACAAGGGTAGAGAGATTGAGACTTGGACGCTACTCGGTGGTGACGAGAGGCTGGGTCGTGTCACGGACGAGGACAGCGGAGATGGCGACGATTAGAAAGCTATGAATCTTCGGTCAGTCATCGCACGGTAAGAAAGCATAGAAATTATGAATGTAGACCAACTTTGTCACACCGCGGCGCTGTTGTGTGACACTGCGCTTCATCACGATGCAGCTGCGGCAACGGTTGATGAGGGTGATAACGACTGCGAGGCCAGCGCGGAAGAAGATCAAGACAACGTGAGCCAGACACCAGGGTTGTCGGAATTAGACACACGCCTTGTGGGCCAATCGGCCAATCGTGAATCGCTGTTGCTGAAAATGCGACGCTAATCTTGTCACATGGCACAGGAAGGGTGCAGGTTTCGGATTTGTGACCATATCACGCAAGACTCATGACTGTTTCGCGTGCCAACATTGGACAAATCACGAATGGTTCGAAGGCCGGCTTGAATACCGAGATATCACAAGTGCGAAACGAACCCATCGTCTGTGCCAAGCCGCACACTGTCGACTGCCTCTACGCGGAACGAGCGGATTGTGTTCCTGAGCAATCCGGATAGTCGGTAGTAAAGTGAGCGGAATCGTGGCAACCGGCTGTGGTGTTGTTCCGGTGGCTGCACAGATAAGCTTTTCTTAAATTGCCAAGTGGCAAACTTTGAGCCGGTGACACAAAAGCTTGAGCCAAAGTGAAATTGGCCGAGCCACGGACCGATCCTCGTGACTGTGTAGAGTGGGCATGCCGAACAACGACGGCTATATCACCATCGCCATGAGTGCTGGTCGGCCTCGCAGAATTTGGCCGACTGTGATATATAGAGAGTAGTTCTTGGTTCCATCACTCAGTGACTCAACCCGCACCTGTCGCATCTCGCGTGACTGTCGCTACTTGCCTTTCTTCATTGCACCACATATTCACCTTACTGTTCGTGCTGCGCTTCACTTCACTTTCGACCCTGTCTGCAGCCGTCGCTTCTTCAACGCCACCCACAACCAACGGTATCACCAAGATGTCGACCGTAGCTTCGCCATCTTCATCCTCTTGGAGACAAGCGGCTGCAGCCAAGCTCAAGTCTCGTTTTGCCAGCATCCCTTCAGAGTGGCACCTGCCAGCATCGATTCTCAGCGACATTAACGAGAAGAGTGGAACAGATGTGCGTTCCATCCCTGCCTCATGCGGTATCTTGAGCGCGAGCGAGCTTGAGATTACCGAAACCCCCGTCGCCGAACTTCTCGTCAAGCTACAGTCTCGTGACTGGACTTCGGAAGCGGTCACCACGGCCTTCTGCAAACGGGCCAGCATTGCACATCAACTCACCAACTGCCTCACCGAGATCTTCTTTGATGAAGCCATTTCTCAAGCTAAAAAGCTTGACGAGCAGTACGAGGCTACGCGCAAGCACGCAGGTCCACTCGCAGGTCTGCCCATCAGTCTCAAGGACAACTTCAACCTAAAGGGCAAAGACTCCAATATCGGTTTTGTCGCGTGGATCGGCGATGCCTCAGACCACGATTCGACGCTCGTGACTATCTTGCGCGAGCAGGGTGCCGTGCTGTACTGCAAGACGGCAACACCGACCGCAATGATGATTGCCGAGACTGTTTCGAATGCCAATGGTCGTACACTCAACCCAGTCAACACGAGGCTGACGCCTGGTGGTAGCTCGGGTGGTGAATCAGCGCTGCTTGCGATGAAGGGCAGTCCGCTTGGTGTAGGAACCGACATTGGTGGCAGTATTCGCATTCCCTGTTCGTTCACAGGTCTGTGGGGTCTCAAACCCTCTTTTGGACGCTTCCCCACCGGAAAGTGCAAGAGTGGGTTGGCTGGTCAGGAGGCTGTATTGTCCATCAACGGACCCATGTGCAACGACTTTCAGGGACTCGAGATTTTCGCAAAGACGGTGGTAGATACAGAACCGTGGCTTTCGGACCCCAAGTGTCTTCCTATTCCCTGGACACCTGTCGCTACGGCTGCTTCGTCGCTTCCTCGTTCACTCACCTTGCTCATGTTGACGGACAATGGCATTGTGACACCTACGCCGCCGCTTCAGCGCGCCATGAAGCATGCAATTGCTAAGCTGCGTGCAGCAGGTCACAATGTTATCGAGTGGGACGCTTCGAGCAACGCTGCAGATGCAGAACTGTTCGCACGCGGCGAGCATTATATCGCGGCGTTCTTCCGTGCCGAAGGCGGAGCCACTTTACACTCGATCATGGAGGCCTCGGGCGAGCACGTCGACTGGGTTAACGGTCTTGCCAGAACCGATGCTAGCTACGAGCTGAGCGTCAAACAAATGTGGCAGCTACAGGCCAAACGCAACGCATGGCAAACAGAGCTGCTATCACGCATTCAACAAGTCGCTGGCGTCAAGCACTTTGACGCCATAGTAAGTCCTGTTGCCGCTGAAGTGTCAACTTCGCATGATGCCTACCATCATATCTTTTACACTGGCTGCTGGAACATGATGGACATGCCGGCGGTTGTTATGCCGCTCCAGAACTTCAGTGTCGACAAGAAGCTGGATGCGGTGCCCGCCGACTTCAAAGTCAAGAGCGAAAATGAAGCCCAAGTGTGGACTCAGTACAAGGTGGAGGAGGTGCACGGTCTGCCCATATGTCTGCAGGTGGTGGGCCAGCGGCTGCGAGACGAAAACACGCTGGCGGTCGCGAAGAAGATTTACGATGACTGTAAATAGATGCGAACAAGGCTCTAGAAGGGTCGTAGAGTAGTTGATATCGTCATTGATTTGCTTGTCTATTTCCTCTGGGCTGTCTATGAGCAGTGGAATCTAGCATGTAGAAGCTGACTGCCTCAGGAAAGAATTTCGATGGTTTCACCTGTCTCTCCGTCGACGGTGCCTCTCCTGACGGTGCCTCCCTTGGCCTCGATCATCTGTTCGATTGTCCTGGGATCTTGTTCCGTCTCTGTGAACCAGGAGAGGTTATCTGCGATCAAATGGCGGTTCTTGCAGCCGGGACATTGGACGATAACGATGCCTTTGGTGTAGGACCTTTTGGAAAATTCGTGCGAGCTTCGGTGTCCACATGCGTCTACGGTGCATGTGAAGGTGATGGCGAGGCGTTGTTCGATTTGTGCGATTGGTGTACGTTGACCGGTGACTGGGATTGAGGCTGCTGCTTTGTGGTTCGTGGTGGAGCTGCCGTCCGTCGTTGAGCGAGCTGAAGTCTCGGGGATGAATGCCTCGATACGCGATCCGTCGTTGTGCAGTACGGATGCTGTGCGAAGAGTTCGACGCTGAACTGACTTGCTGACAGGAAGCATACCAGGAAGCATCGAGCTGTATGCTCGCATTCTTGATTCGGATCCAAGCTGAGCATGTACCCGTCGAGAAGCGGCTTGCCTAGTCAAGAGCGGAAGCGTCTGTCGACTAGTGGAAGCAACGTTGCGTGCCACAGCTGAGGCAATCGTTCTTGCAGACATAGTGAATGAGGAATCTAGCACTGCACGGAGGCCAACAAGTGTCAAGCAAGCGAACAAAATACACCAGTCAAGGCGATGGCGTGGAGCATGATAGGGAACAACGGCAAGGTTCAAAGCCGCTTCAGAACGTCGAGAAGATTCCGGCGCAAATAATCATGTGGAGGGCTAACAGTGAATTTTTTTTTTGGTCGCGGAACTCGGATTTCTCGCCAGAATCGTGAATGCTCAGTCATGAATGATCATCTCAAACACTCGTGACTGCGACATGGGCGACTTGGAGAGCGGGACATCGTCAATCACGAATGATATGTCGGGTGCTTTTTAACTGGGCTGTGCGATTCGTATTACTACGTGCTAGGTATGCATGTGTTTCTAGTCAGGATCGATACAAGCCATCGAGGCTTTCACAATGCCGTGTCTCTTCCAGCTTGTAAGATGAGCTGATTTACAGAAGAATCAAAATGCCCAATGCAATGCTGAGAGCAACAGCGCTGATCTTGATGGCATAATTCGAGTCAGAGGTAGCCCGTGCTGCGTCAGGCTGTGGCGTGCTGATGCTACCACCGTTCGACGTGGTAGAGTTCGACGAGGTTGCTCCGATTGTGCCGTTCTTGGTGATTTTGACGGTAAGAACGTCGACTGTACCATCAATGCCGATTGCGTGGTTGATTTGACTCGCCGAAAGGCCGCTTAACAGCTGAGAGTTGGCGGTTCTGCTCACCTGATACTGAAAACCACCAGGGCTAGTCAGGGTCCCTGCTGTGGCATTGCCAACCAACTCGTCCCTTCCATCATCGTATCCATTGGGGGCAATCATGTGCCCGAGCGTAGCGTTCAACTCGACACTAGCCGCGATGAAAATTGCACCCGAGTTGGCAGCAGTGCCATTCTGAATCCAATATCTGAAGTGATTACCGCCTTTGAGCGATTCGATGCAACTGCCGCCGTCGCCCTGCTTGTAGTTGTAGCGCATGATGTTGGTTTGCGGTCTGGCTCCATTGCCATCACCCAAGTTGGCGGTCTGAAAACCACCTTGGCTAATGTTGAGGCAGCTACCGGGCGAGAAGTAGAAGGAGCGAGTGAATTCTTCAAAGCCGGCAGGGTTGAGTACTCCTGGGTCGGATTGGCCTGAAATGATGACGTTAAGCGGCTCGCCCTGACCGGAGGCTGTGTTAGCCGTGAGCATGGAACCGCCATTGGTCGCGGGACTGTAGTAGCCCTGATAGTCGCTCTGTCGCCGCGCTAAAGTGGATGGCAGTGCACGAGTCAAGGTTGACGTCAAGGCTGTGGTGACCACCGCCAAGGTCAGAAGTGTAAGCCTGAACTTCATCTTGAAAAGAGCACCAAGCGTTTAATGCACGTTGTAAACGCACCAGGCGTCGAAGGTTGTGGGCTCTGATATACAGGTTCCTTGTGATATCGAGTACTAGATATAGGCGTCCAGCGCTTGAGGAGGTGGCGGAAAACGTTGGCGAGGAAAGAAAACAGGTGAGGAAACAAGGGTGGATCTAGGTTGTGATGGGCACGCCCGTGGCGTTACAAGAGGGCACACGGCATTCACGATTCACGATTTCCACTCGAACCAACATGGCCTTGCAGCTTGTACATTCGCGATTGGCTCGCAACGCCAAGATCTCCCAAGACGATCTCGACGCCTGAGGAATAGCTCGGCTGCTTGAGCTGCTTCAGTTTCGCATGTGTATTCACGATTTGTGGTAGCGCGTTTGCCAGCTCGGCAGGGCATTCACGATTTTTGTTTGCAAATCACGAGGAAAGTCAGCCTTCTTGTTGATTCGTGGATCGAGGATCGTGATTCGTGATTGTCGCAGCATCTCAGCAATTGCCAAAGCATCACGCACCATGGTAAACAGACATGCTAACTTAGCCAAGATGTGAAGTTCTACTGCATAAGTTAATCATGAATGGGTGCATCAGTTACGAGTCTAAGAACTTGTTACGCTGGACGAGGAATCGAATACTGTGGGCTAAAAGATTGACCTGTCACATGTATCTGACAGCTGAAATGAACTGATTCACGATTGATTTGTGATTTGTGATTTGTGATTCACGATTGTGACCGTGGCTTTGGTCAATTCACTCACACACTCTCGACATCATAGCTAATCAAGAACGTCACAGTTTCGACAACACTGTGCGACACTTGACATGAGTGTGACAATAACTTAGTGTGCTTCTCGACGCCGTCACATGTGGCGAGCCTGCAGAGAAAGGTGTGGCAGCAATTCACGATTGGAACTGAATCACAGGTGAATCAGTAAACAGCGAGCGCATAATGCACAAGTCACACTTGAGTCGTGAGTTCAAGATGATGGCTGTTCGCTATTAACATGCGTGTTACAGCTTCACAGACAACAGCGTCAGGGTTTTCAACACGAAGCGTGAACCGTAACCAGCGAACAGCGGCAGTGCGAGTGAAGCGAGAACCATACACGATATGCTACCAACATGAAACTTCCGACAAAGTGGTAAGTTGGCCCAAAGCGGTATGTTGCATGATCCAGAGACTTGAACCGTGCATCGCGATGCCCGCATGAGCATGGTGAACCGACCGGGTCGGGAAGGTGGTGCCATTCACGATTCACATTGTGATACGGCCGACACGGTTCAACCAATTCACAATTGTTCAGGTCTCGCGCGGCAGGTACGCTTGAAGCACAAGTGCGACGGCCGAAAAAGCGTTGGGAAGAGAAGACCCTAACTTGCTAATTCCGAGTTGGGTTGCCTTTTGCTACATCTCTGCGCCCTACGCGATAGGATTCAGTCACGTCGTGAGTTTCAAGCCCCGCTTTTTGCTTCTACGACCGAATCTGTGCGGGGTCGATTCGGAAGCCATAACGAAGTTTGAATCTAGCCAGTACAAATCACGAATGAAGCTGCGGATGAGGCTAGCAGCTGCTTCGTTAGAATCAGAAGTGCAGTTCGATGTCGTCGACAACGTTGTTCGACGCTCGTTCAGATTCTCGCCCATGGCACCACGCCTGTCAAGAGCGGTAAGGGTTGCAAGATTCACGATTGGTTAGGGTCGTCGCACAGAGAGGCGGTGTGTTTGTGTGTGTGTGTGTGTGTGTGTGTACGACATATGACAACAAGTGCGGGGCGAACAAGGAGCTGGTGAGCAGCAACTTTGTGCTTGCCGTGACAGCCGAAGTAGCGCACACTCTGATTCGGCGGAGAGAAGTTGCCCTCGGTCTCTTTCTCGTACATGGCGCAACCGCACCGGCTGCTCGCTGTCTCCGCTTCTAGATTTGCTCTGTGGTGCCCCACGTTCGCCGGTTCACAAGGTCGTTATAAGTGGTAGCTTTCGACCTTGTCCTCATACTTGCATCCCCTCCCTCGTGAGGTTGTGCTCTCTACTCTTGTCTCCCACCCCTGCTTTGCTTTAGAGCAACGTCCATCATGACGGCAATCACCACTGGTCTCAAGGTTCCGTTTCCTCAAGACCAGAACCTCCACACTTTCCTTTTCAGCAACCCACTTCAGCATCATCCCAATCAATTTTCCGATCGCTACCCGAACCATACCTTCGATGGCAGCCCTATTCCCGAACAGCGTCCCATTTTGGTGCACGATGGTACAGGTGCGCAGCTCAGCTGGGCAAGACTCAGAGCCGACAGCTTGCGTCTAGCTCGCTCTCTCCAGACATTGACCGGCATGCC
>NC_026478.1:339738-550419 GCF_000328475.2 Mycosarcoma maydis
GCCTCGGCAGCCTTGTCCTTGGCTGCGAACCAACCCTGCTTCGCCTTGTCAGCGGCCTCGTCGGCCTTCTGCTCAGCCGCAGACTTGGTCGAGAACCACGAGCTCTTGGCCTGTTCCTCCGCCTCGGCAGCCTTGTCCTTGGCTGCGAACCAACCCTGCTTCGCCTTGTCAGCGGCCTCGTCGGCCTTCTGCTCAGCCGCAGACTTGGTCGAGAACCACGAGCTCTTGGCCTGCTCGCCAGCCTCAGCTGCTGTGTCCTTGGCTGCGAACCAGCCTTTCTTGGCCTGGTCGGCTGCTTCGTCAGCCTTTTGCTGAGTAGCGTCTTTGGCAGAGTACAAGGTCGATTTGGCCTGGTCTCCAGCCTGCTCAGCCTTATCCCTAGCTGCGAACCAGCCCTTCTTGACTTCGGCCTCGGCTTCGCTTGCCTTTTGCTCGACCGTGTTCTTGGCCGAGAACCAGCCAGACTTGACATCGTGCTTCACGTTTTCAGCCTTGTTGGCGGCAGTGTCGACAGCATCTTGAGCTGTACCTCTGGCGGATCGGTAGGTGTCCTTGACCTCATCCTTTACGTCTCGGTACTTGTTCTCGATCCCGTGCTTGGCATCCTGGAGCTTGTGTTCAGCATAACCGATCTTGTCGTTGACGTTGCGGCGGAGCTGCTCGATCTCCTTGGAGACGGTTCCGTAAGGTACACTGCCGGGGAGCTGGTTGGCTTCGTTGTGCTTGAGATCGACACCAGGACGCGCGATGGGACCAGAGATGCCTCGAGCGGCAGAGGAGCCGAGAGGGGGTCTTTCGTGAAGCTCGGTGGTGGCGCCGGGGTGAGGCTTGAGATCTGGAAGCGAATTTGTGCCGGGAGGACCAGCGACATACGTGCCGTTGGTGTCCTTGGCATACTGCTGCAGCAAGGGATCGAAGACGTAGTAACCAATGCCGACACCTACGGCCGAAGCACCGAGAAGCGGCAGGACTCGTTGTCGGAAAGCCATCTTTTAGCAAGTTCGTATTGAGTTGCTCGTGTTGAAGAGATTGTAGGTCTGGGAGCGGGAGTACGATGGGATGTTGCACAGGATGTGACTGCGCTTCGACTCAGAGACGATGGTCGTCGTGGAGCAAGAAGAAAGGGCAGAGGCACGCAAGGACTGGAAATGGCTTGTAGACACGGTAACGAGAGACTTAAGAGACTGTTGCTATTTCCGATCCTTCCTCCATAGCACAGCTTACACGGAGAGAACGATGCGAACAGAGAAGACACTACAGAGCACACGTCGGACTTGAGGCGTGGGAATGCGATCTATGCAAGCGGAATCATCTTGACGTACAGGCCGTTTGGCTGCTTTGACGCCACGACAAGCAAAGCGCGCTCACTCGCTCATTCCAACAGCGTTCCACACTGACGTATGTCACAAAGCATGAGGCCTCGCACATGTCGCTGCGTGAAATCGCGTCCGAACACTGAACCCCATTCACGACTGGGCCCTGACTTGAAAATAGCAGCCTTTGCAAGTCCGAGTTCGTGAGTTTGGCCCGAGCGACGCCATCCGAATTGAGAATGCCGAGCTATTGGCAGCGGCAGCGGGAGTGAGTGCATCCGTCATTTACGATTCTCACACTTTCAACCAAAGACTAGATACAGACTATAACTTAAGTTAGTTACTTACAGCTCACAACTGTGAAACTGTGACACAACACCACAGACAGGCCGCCAGAACTGTAATAGTTATGGCGCTACAGCACGCAGCTTTGTGAGTGACGAGAGAAAAAATCCACAACGGGCGGCCCCATTCCTCCACCTTTGGAGATGACGCCAAGTTGCATCAGTTTGTCGGAGAATTCGCAACAGGTCACGTGTCTTTCTCGCACGGATGCAAGATTCGTGACTAGTTAGATGAAACACTGTGACTCGTGACTGGCAACATAGACTTGACTGAAGCTTAGATGACTATGCTCTCTGACCCGTGACTGCACCTCGTCTTGGGCACGATGAAGATCAATCGCAATACAGTCCTGGTAGGGTGCAACGTGGCATTAGTACCCTACCGCAAGCAGCATGTGCCTCGCTATCACGAATGGATGAAGGATCCGCTCATCCAGGAGCAGACCGCCTCCGAGCCGCTCTCGCTCGAGGAAGAATACGAGATGCAGCAGTCATGGGCGGTCGACGAGGACAAGCTTACATTCATCATCCTTGCACTTCCCCAAGAGCATCATGACGCGTCAGATGTTGATACCATCGTTTCCCGGGGCAAGATGGTGGGTGATGTCAACATTTTTTTCAATCAAAGGCATGAAGAAGAAGAGCAAGATCAAGGGGACCAGACGCGAGAGAAACAGTGTGGCTCGACGCACAGTGTCGTGTTCGACGCAGAGTGCGAGATAATGATTGCAGGTGAGCTCACATTGTATCGGGCTTTGCGCCCGTTCATGACTCAAAAGCTGACGCCTGACTATCATGTTGCCCCTTCATCAGAACACAGTCACCGGCGCAAAGGGATAGCACGTCAAGCGTTACAAATGATGTTCTCGTTTGTCACATCACAACCCACCCCCAAAGCTCGTTCTCTCACAGAATTATCTCACGCCAGATCTGTGGACGTTAGCAGCGTAGATTCAGCTGCTGCGTCGTCCGTCAATAAACAGCACTGCACACTGCCGATTCCCTCCGATTGGCTCACCTGCAAGATTTCTCTGAGCAACAATGCCTCTATCAAGCTGTTCGAGTCGCTCGGCTTCGCCCGTCACACCATCAGCGAAGTTTGGCAAGAAGTCGAGATGCGCTTTTCCAGCACCGATGCGGCGCTTCGGCAGCAATGTGACAAAGCCATTCGCCAAATTCTCTTCTGGCAAGATGGCTGAACAAGGACACGGGTAATGATGTAAAAGTGATCGGTCTAGAGATGCTAGTGTACATGAGTCCATGCAGTTTGATGTGTGATGGCTGAGAGCTCTTCTGTTGTAAGATCCAAGCCATGCTGTGCTCGAAGATGACGTCGCAGATCGTAGATGCGTTTGAAGCGATGCTCACACGTAGCGGTGACGCTGCTAGTTCCCAAAAGCTGGGTATCAGACGTGGCTGGGGCTGTGTCGACAGCATCAGTCATAAACAGTTCAGGATCGATCATCTGTTTATCCAGCGCCGAGCAAATTTTTGACCAAGGACACCCAAAGATGCGATTCCGGGTTGTGCGCCGTTTCTTAGGAGCAGGTTCACTGGCATCAACCGACAAACGTTGGGGAGACGCAGCCTCGTGAGGGCCGTTGTGGGAGGCCGAATAGCCTCGGCCGGTCAGGAGGTCAAGCAACCTTGGCTTGATCGCAGAAGAAGTAGAATTCGTTCCGTGCACAGACACTGCCTCTTTGTATATCCCCTGGTCGTCTTCGGATGTTGTTGTCGTTGAAGATGTTTCCGACCCGCTGTCCTGGTGCGAATCGTCTTCGGCTTCATCAGAGTCCTTCCCCTCCATCTGCTCGGGCTGTTCAGAGAGGGAGAACCTGAGTCTGCTACCACTATTGGCTCCCTCCTCCGGCGATAGATGCAGCCCGGTGCAGACTCTGCGATGGCGCGATGCAAGATGCTTGTGCGCAAACCTGCGGCCGCAATTGGAACATTCAAAAGGTCTCTCACCAAGATGTGCGCTTCGAATGTGAATAGACAAGGTGGATTTGCGAGTATACACCTTGCTGCATCCGTTCCACGTGCACGCAAAGGCGGAAGGCAATGCTCGCACACTTGTGATTGAGGTCGCGATGCTTCTCAGACGAGCGGACCCTGTCTTTCCTGAGGATGACGAAACGACGCTGAGAGCGGGAGAGCTGAGGTCGCGGAACACACCGCCCCGTCGAGGTCGTGATGAATGAAGCTGAGCCGCTTTGCGAACGAGCTCTTCCTCTGTGAGTGGCGCAGATTGGACGAGCGTCGAGCTCAAACTTTCATCCCACGTCAGCAAGCGCTTTCCTTGCTGCGGCAATGTCTGCCCGTCTGTCTCGTGATGCGATGGGCATCCAATCTGAGTTGAGCTTCCCATATGTTGGCCTGATACGTGTGGCTGAGCATGATGCTCCTCCTCTTGTTCCGACATGGATGCATAGCTGTCGTCCGACATTTCTGCGCGTAGTCGATTGCGTTCAGACTCATGGCTGCCCTCGAGGAGTTTTGCTTCCATCTCGAGTCGGAGTTTTCGTTCTTCGTGCCTACGATAGTGGGCTCTGAGATTGTCCTGGCGCTGAAACTGCTTCCCACACTCCGGCCAGGGGCATATCGGTGGGTGAGCTTGTTTCATATGCGCTTGCAGAGCGGACCAGGTGGGAAAAGTGTAAATGAAAGGTCCTGAACCTTGGCTATCGCCCTGTTGAGGCTGCGAGTGATCCATGGAGCAGGTGTATCGTCCGTCTTCGTGAGTACGAGAGTGTGTCTTGCGTTTCGAGTTCGCCGCAAAACGTTTGTTACAACCAGGAAAATGACACGCGAACGGCAGCGCCTGTGTGTCTGAGATTTGCATTTTCTCTTGGCCTTGCTCGATAGAAACGTCGACGCCTTGACATATCGGAGCAGAAGGTCCACTGTGATGTTCGCGGATGTGCTGACGGAGGTGTTTGCGTTTGTGAAACGACATTTCGCAGCCATCCTCGGTGCAGACGTAGTCATGAGCACATGACTCGATCGCGTCGGAAAAATGATCGTCGTGGCAGGCTCGTACGTGGTTCTTGAGCTGACTCGAGGTCCAGAACTTGAGTGTGCAGCCTTCATACTGACATGCAAACGGCTTTTCTGACGCATCTCGATGGCGACGTTGGTGTGCTTTTAGGTGCTCGTTCCTCATGTAACTGGCACCGCACCCTGGATGGTCGCACACGAATGGGCGCTCGCCTGTGTGACTTCGGATATGCTGAGCAAGCTTGGATGGTTTTGTGTAGCCCTTGCTGCATCCTTCATAAGGACAGACATATGATGGACCACCTTCTGGTCGGTTGCTAGGGCCAGGTTCCGTTACCCTGATAGGGGACGATGCAAGGGAATCCGGATCCGGATGCGGAAGACGATCGCCCTGTTCAGCCGTGATCATGTCGAGCGATGCCGAGAGCCTGGACGCCTCATACCTTTAAGCTGCCTCTGACGACTTCTTCTGCCGAAGCAGGGCTTCTGATTGTCGCAAATGTGGATGGACGGATGGTGGTTTGAAGAAAGAGGTGAGGATGGCAAAGCCTGCAAGAAGAAATTGGACGCTTCGCTGTTGACCAAAATTACAAAAAAAATCAAAATCAAAATCCTGAGCGTGGAGAGGCGCCAAGTCTGTTTCTTAATGTGAATTTTACGTGCAGCTGGACCCTGAAAGTGTCATCAAAGTCAGCCAGATGATGCCTTGGACCAGGCCTTCCTTCGCCTTGAACAGACCGCGTTTCTTTTCCCTTTCCACCATCAACCATGACGTCTCTCACGTGAATCCTGGATAAGACCGGAATGCTGAAGTGCGGCGTTGCTGTCTTACTAGGACCATATTAGTCATGTCCAGAGCACGGCGCGGAACAGAGGCAAGCATCCCCATCGCGTCGGAACCTATCGTTCTACCACAACTCACGTTCGATCGTCGTAACAGCAAGATCAATCAGCTTCAGGCTTTGCGTCAGACTTTGAATCAAGCCGCAGGGCCGTCGACGATTGATTATGAAGTTGAGCAGATCCGCGATGCGATCCAAGCTAAAACTTTGGACGAGCACTTTTCCACTGCCGTGCGGGAACGGTGGCAGACGTGGTCGCGCAATGCGAACCCGTTCCGCTCCGACTTAGCCTCGTCGGCTGCTTCCGAGCTCAGGTCGGCCGAGGAGGTAGTGTCAAATTCCTCTAGCCCGTCAGAGGACTCGACGACGGAAGAGCCGGACGAGCAAGTGGCAGACGACTTACCAAACAAGAAGAAGCGCAAACGGGTCGTCCGTGCCAAGTCCACCAATAATCAAAACAACAAATCCGAGGCCGACTTTGTAGAGACATGGGATTCGATCCGATCAGAGCGAGAAGCGCTTCTGGGAGAAATGGACGCAGCGCTCCCAAGTGCTTTTCGGTTCTCAGAGAGACAGCTCAAGGTGTACGCTCACCGGCTCAAGTCGAAATACATCAACTCGCTCGATCGACCGTTTCAAGTAAGAGACGTACACAGGTTGCTCCATCAAACAAAGTTACCTGATTCTCCGTCGGACAGCAAAGCCTCTCAATCTGGGCTTTTCGCGTCGTTCGATGCCACGAGCACCCAAAGACAGCCCTGCGTGCTAACCATTTCCTTCTTCAGTAGTAGCATCGATGGGACAAAAGAAGATTTCGTCGCCCAAAAGGATGCTGACCCATACGTACCGGCAGATGATATGCATGGAGATAACACGAGGGATGACTATGTCAAACGCATTTGCGGCGATGGACTGGGAGGAATGAAGCGCGCACAAACTGTGGAACTGCTTTCCACACAAACCTTGTCGGATCTGCAATCTTCGCTCTGCTGCTGGTCCGATCAGCAGCCAGAACGTTATGGATGGCACGAGCGACTGCAACGGCACTTACACTCCAAGAACGACAAAGCAGGTGCACAAGCCAGCCGTGGCAGTGACGACGCGCAAGAATTTCACGACGTGCGCCATGCACGCTTCACGGGTAGGTGTAGGCAGACGGACGCAGCTCTGATCATCGAGAACAAGCTGTACACAAAGGGCACTCGACATGGCGATGCACCATACGAATCTGACTACGCTATGCTACTGGAACAGTGGAAAGAAGCCACAGGCCACGCAGACGTCCAGGTTGGTTGGACTTCAAACGGTGGCGATCTCAGTCTGCGCCTCGATCGGCTTGAATTCATACGCACAGGTCAGCCGTATTGGCTGCTGCATCAGGGCGATTGTGTTCATTGTTTTGTCTTCGAGCAAGTTCGAGCGCTACGCCCGGGTGAAGAGATGGCGCTTCGCAAACGTCCTCCCGCTGAGACCAACGTTGAGAACGCTTCAGTCCGAACTACGTTTGTCCCCTTTCCTCGTATTACGTGGCTCTCCACTCCAACCATGCTTCGGTTTGCTGCTGATCACAACCACAATTACGGTCTCGGTCATCATATTTTGCGATGGGAAGGCATGCTCGATCTTCCTCAAGCCTCCCAAAGCGTAACAGACAAGGCGGCAGGGGAGACAGGCTCGAGCCAAGGCGAGAATGACCATCAAAATCGATGGCAGATTGCCAATCTCAGGACTAGGCGTAAGGACGAAGGAATGCTCCGAAAAAAGCAGGGCAAATGTCTAGCGTGTTTGCTGCGAAAAGCACAAGTTGGCATTTTAGGGGGAGAATCGGTTCGCCTGCCTCTCGCGGCGATCAAGCCGGAAATGCAAGACAGCACACAAGACGAGCCAGCTGTCAATGGTTTGGATGATCACCTTACGTCAATTTGCACATCATGCGCTGCCCTCCTAGGTCTTCCGACAAGATCACCATCTACGGAAACGGCAGCTGAGACTTGTGTCGAGCTCGACTGGGAGCGGATCGCTACAATGGATTCTCATTCGGGATGGACCATTTTTCCCCTGTATTGAAGCGCGGCTGCAAGGTAGGTGGTACGCACGCATCACACTGAATGTCACAATCAGCGTGCGCTTTAGGATGCGCTTTAGGAACTAAGAGTGGTGTCGACTGTCAGAGGAGGAACAATGGAACAAGCGAGCACATCTAAATGCAGGATCAGTTCGAAAAACAGGAGCAAGAGGAATGGTGTTTGTATAGCCATCGAAAGAGGATGCGAGGGATTGATTATCGTACAAAGACTGTTGGTGCAGAGTGACGCGCAGGTTGTCGGTTCGAGCGTACAGTGACTCCTTGAACCGCCAGAAGCCATGCTTGCGCATGAAGTTTTGGATGAAAGTGTCGATCGCTTAGGCGTGAATCTTGGTCACGATACCGGTACCGACGGTCTTACCACCTTCACGGAGGGTGAATCGCGAACCCTCCTCAAGGGCAATGTCGTGAACGAGCTCACCGTCGAGCTCGACATTGTCACCGGGCATGACCATCTTCTCGTCGGCGTCCTCGGTTCCGGGAGGGTGAGTGAGCGAAACAGTGACATCGGCGGTTCGGATAAAGAGCTGAGGTCGGTAGTTGTTCATGAAGGGGGTGTATCGACCGCCCTCCTCCTTCTTGAGAATGTAGACCTGAGCACGGAACTTCTTGACAGGCTTGATAGAGCCTGGGATGACCATGACCTGACCACGCTTGACCTGCTCTCGCTTGACACCACGCAGCAAGGCACCCATGTTGTCACCGGCCATACCCTGGTCGAGCTGCTTGTGGAACATTTCGATACCAGTAAGGGTGGTCTTGAAGGTGTTGCCGAGACCGAGGATCTCAACTTCGGCACCCTTCTGGATGGTACCACGCTCAACACGACCGGTGACGACAGTGCCACGACCGGGGATAGAGAAGACGTCCTCGACGGGCATGAGGAAAGGCTTCTCGAGATCACGAGGGGGAAGGTCGAGCCACTTGTCGGTCTCTTCCATGAGCTTAAGGATAGCCTGTTGGCCGACTTCGGGGTCACGGCTCTCAAGGGCCGCAAGGGCTGAGCCAGAGACGAAGGGAGTGTTTTCGCCGTCAAAGCCGTAGGTGGAGAGAAGATCGCGCATCTCCATCTCGACAAGCTCGAGCATCTCTGGGTCGTCGATCTGGTCGACCTTGTTGATGAAGACGACAAGCTTCTTGATACCGACTTGCTTGGCGAGCAAAAGATGCTCACGCGTTTGAGGCATCTGGCCATCGGGGGCCGAGACGACGATGATGGCACCGTCCATCTGAGCGGCACCGGTAATCATGTTACGAATGTAATCGGCGTGACCGGGGCAGTCGACGTGGGCGTAGTGGCGGTTGCCCGTCTCGTACTCGACGTGGGCGGTGGAGATGGTAATACCACGAGCGCGCTCTTCAGGCGCCTTGTCAATGGAGGCATAGTCGATGAATTTGCCGGTGCCCTGAGCCTCGTGGAGGGTCTTTGTGATGGCGGCGGTGAGAGTAGTCTTTCCGTGATCGACGTGGCCAATGGTACCGATGTTCATGTGCGGCTTGGTACGTTCGAACTTGCCCGACTCAGCAGCATAAGTTCGCACCTGCGAGGCGATGGCGATGCGGGGAAGGGGAGCAGCGCATACTCGAGCACGGCCTGCGAGGGTGGAGGCAGGGTTGGTGGAAGGGCGAGTAACAAAGGTGCGGGCAGCAGCGGGAGCGGCGGCAACCACCTTGTTGGTGGCCAGCGGCCTGACGACGAAGCGAGAAGCCTGAGTTCGGAGGAGGCTCATCTTGAATGCTGATAGGCCAGATCAAGAACAGAAAGAATTGACAATGAAAAGGTGGAAGGGGTGGAAGGGGTGGAAGGGGCGGAAGGAAGGAGAGCGTTCTGAATCGGGATTACAATCTTCCGTTGCTGGCTGCCTGACACGAACGTTTTGGAAGAATTGGCCGTGCTTGCCGAAAAAGTCGTGAGTTTCCAGCTTCAAGCCTCACAGCCTGTGACAGACAGCCACGAGCAGCAGCCCTTTCGCTTGTCCTGTTTGCCCCCGCGTTCCGAATCATTTTCGCAGCTTTCAGCCCTTTCCGACTACAAGGTAGGTCTCGTGTCTTGCCATGCTCCTCACGATATGTGTGAGCTTCATAGCTTGAAGCCATGAGTCTCTTGGCACATTACATCTGTCTTGTGCTAAAAAGAAACACGCAATGTTCTTACCTTGTCGCAGATATCAGCCAGGCAACTAATCTGAGAATTGCCTACGTTGTCACTTGGTCATCGTCGTGAGATTATCCAATCACAATTTTTTGGTTAGGACCTGGGATGTTAGCGGGAGAAGAAGTTTGGATTTCCTTTTGATCGCCTCTCCTCTTGCCTATTCGTGATTGTTCTGATTTCTTTTCGTTTTTTTTTTCTTTTTTTTTTCTATTTTTTCGAAGACTTCTTTTGTAAATTTGGGCTGATCGCCGATGCATCTCGATTTTGCACAGAGATCTTATTCGCGAGGCACAAGCTTCAACTTGTGACACATGAGCTGCGCTTCTGCGCGCTCGACGAACCGATCATCTCAACCCAGCGCATTATCAACCCGTCCACAATTCTCCGTCGTAACTTCCTCACCTGCTACTTCGCTCCGGCTTGTTGATTCATCCTCTGCACCACGCACGACCTTGGCACGAACAACAGCTCTTTGGCAAGACTGGCCGATCGCTTTCTGTCCTTCTATTCATCCCCTGCTCTCGAACAAAGCTCAACTTAAATTTCTCCATCTTTGGCACTCAGGTCTTGACCCTCTTCTTCTCGGCCAGGCGCCCGAGCTTGAGCCACGACACTTCACGATGGACGACAACATCGAAATCAAGCGTGAGGACCAGACTTCGCATGCACTGGTCCCAGACAAAGACAGGAAATCGAGAATCCAACACGGCGGAAAGAGGCCAATTGACCCTTTCGCAGCGGAAGATGACGATGAAGAGGAGGAACGGGGCGATGCCGTCGACGAACAAGACCAAGACGATGACGAAGACGATGATGAAGATGACGATGATGATGACGACGACGAAGACGATGACGAAGACGATGAGGAGGATGATACCGCACGCGGCCAACGCAGACGTGCCAAAAAGCAACGTCGCAACCGTTTCCTCGATGTGGAAGCCGAGGTAGATGACGATGAAGAGGATCTCGACGAGGAAGAAGAGGAGCTCGCTCGCGAGGACGGCTTCATCGAGGAAGATATTCCCGACGATACCGAAGACGTTCAGAGACGCGCTGCCGCCGACAACCAGAGGCTCGACCGTTTCCGAAGACAAGAGGAGGACACCAACGCAGAAGCCCTCGCAGAAGAGCTGCGCCAGCGCTATGGTCGATCCGCCCGATATGCTGCACAGTCCGACTATGCCGAGGTGCCGCAGCGCCTGCTCATGCCCTCCGTCGAGGATCCTAGTCTTTGGGGAGTCCCTTGCAAGCCCGGTCGTGAGAGAGATATCGTCATGACACTCGTTCGCAAGGCCATGGCCGAGAACTTTACTTCCAGCCCCATGCGCATCATTTCAGCCTTTTGTCGAGACTCTATCCCCGGCAGAGTATACGTCGAAGCGCGTAGAGCCGACGATGTTGTCAAGGCCTGCAACGGTCTCGCCGGTGCTTATGCGCGCCAAACCACCTCGCTCCATCTCATTCCCATCTCAGAGATGGCGGATCTGCTCAAGCTGCAAAAGGTTCAGAACGAGATCCAAGTCGGCGGTTGGGTGCGTATCAAGCGTGGAAAGTATGCTGGTGATTTGGCTCAGGTCCTCGATGTTTCCGAGAACGGTGAAGAAGTCGGTCTCAAGATGATCCCGCGTATCGACTTGAACCCGAAAGACAGTGGACTCTACACCGACAGCTTGGGCCGCAAGAGGAAGAAGGGTGCTGGCTCGTCGGCTACCACTGTGGCCTTCCGTCCGCCACAGCGTTTTTTCAACCCTGAAGAAGTGCAGAAAGCCTACCCAAGAGACACGCCAACCAAACGTGGAAGCCAATGGGTCTTTCAAAACGACAGTTACCGTGACGGCTACCTCGAGAAGGACGTTCGAGTGACAGGTATCATCACCGAAAACGTCAACCCTACGCTAGATGAGATCACCAAGTTTGCAGGTGAGAGCTCGATCGAGGACGGCATCAACAAGCTTGGTGCTGTCGATCTCAGCCTGATCGCCGATGCCAGCAAAAAGGCCACCGAGGCGCTCATCCAACCCAAGGACCAGGTCGAGATCTTTGAAGGAGAGCAGGCAGGTGTCTACGGTACCGTCAAGGCCATCAACAATGAAGTCATCACCATCCAGCTCGAGCACGAGGATCTCATGGATCAGATTGTCGAGGTACCAGCACGCAGCGTCCGAAAGCGTTTCAAGCCAGGTGATCACATCAAGGTCATGTCGGGCAAGCACGCCGACGAGACGGGTCTGGTGGTCAAGGTCGAAGACAACGTCACAACCTTTCTTTCGGATCTGTCAATGCAAGAGGTATCGGTATTCAGCAAAGACATTCGTCAAGCTGCCGAGGTGGGTTCCGGAGTCAACGTCATCAGCGGTTACGAGCTGCACAACTTAGTTCAGCTCGATGCGCAGACCGTGGGTATCATCTTCAACATCGAGCGTGAAAGCTTCAAGGTGCTCGATCAGACTGGTCAGGTTGTCACGGTCAAGCCGCATCAGATCAGCACCAAGAAAGACACGAGCCGCGCATTTGCGCTTGACCACGACGGTAACGAGATCCGCGCAGGAGATATGGTCAAGGAGGTGGCCGGTCCATTCTCGCGTCTGCGACAGGGACAGGTGCTTCACATCTATCAATCCATGGTCGTCTTCCTGCACAACCGCGAGTACACCGAGAATGGAGGTGTCTTTATCGCACGAGCGCGGTCTCTGGAACCTTTGGCCCCCAAGAGTGTGTCGACCAAGACGAAAAAGGACGGCGGCGATCTTTCCAAGATGAACCCGGCGCTGTCCAACCTCAGTGGCGGAGGAGCCAACGATGTTCGCGTCGAAGGTGTGCGACGGTTCGGCGGACGCGACATGCACAAGGGCAAGAACGTAGCCATCATCAAAGGACCTTACAAGACCTACCGCGGCCGCATCACTGAGACTACGGGCAACATGGCCCGTATTGAGCTCACCTCGGTGTCAAAACCCATCACCGTCAGCCTTGACTGGTTGGTTGAGAAAGACCCCATTACTGGTCGCAGCACCAAGTTGAACGCTGGTGGCTTTGGTGGACCCAGTCGTGGCGGCCACAGCGGAACGGGCTCCAGGATGGGTGGCGCGTCAAGCAACCCTTACTCGTCCGGCAGTACCTCGATGGGCGCCGGTGGCAGATACAATCCATACGGCGGTTCGCAGCCGGCCGCAGCTGTCGGTAGCTACGGTGGATCTTCCGGCACTGGTGCAGGCGGTTACGGTGGCTACTCGCAGCCTGTTGCAACATCAGCCGCAGGCGCTAGTGGTTATGGAGGAACGGGTGGTATCGGTGCCCGAACGCCAGCGTACAACCCCTATGCTGGAGATGGCGGCAAGACACCGGCCTACAATCCTTACGGCGACGGTGGTAAGACACCAGCTTACAACCCGCTTGGTGATGGCGGAAAGACGCCTGCATACAACGCGGCAGCAGATGGAGGACGAACACCAGGATACAATCCTTATGCCGGCGATGGCTGGTAAACATACATAGGCCAGACTAGCTCTCTGCGTTCCTTGATCGCCATGCTCCTGTTCCTGTTATACAATCATACCAATTTGGCCTCGGCTACAACACACTGTCTGTGGAGTTCGATCGCACAGCTCTGCAGTCGAGTTTGTGACTGGCAAAGTGCAGAGGGAGGGACGACAGTCGCAGATGATAACCATGTGAGCAGTGAGTTGAAAGTACAAATCGTGAATACAAATGTGCATCAAGTTGAAAGCGGCCAGTATTCGTGACTGGTACAAGCTTGCTCGTGTCGATTATGTCGGATGCTCTACTTTTGGAGATGCTCCTTCCGAAACCAGCCGAGATCCGAGTCGGACTGTATCCTGTTGAGGGTTCGGGTCATTGAAGCAGCTGAACGATGTCGCTCAGCTATGACATCTGGATGGTTGTGCATGGTATGCGGTATTGAGCAAAGAATCGACTGCAGATGCTGCTTGGCCACCTTGAGCGGGGATTCAAACTGATCGTATGTATCACGAAAGTCGAGATATTCTATTGCCATCTCCTTGGCCGTGGGCAGACGGGCATGTTCACAGTCTCTGAGAGCAGGTCGGAAGAGAGCAGGATTCTGCAAGAGCGTCTCGCCTACCATGACGCCACTTGCGCCTGTAAGCTCAAGGTTGTTGACGACATCTTGCCAACATTGCACGTTTCCATTGCTGACCACAGCTGTGTCTTTGTGCGGCTGTTCAGCGCTTCGGAGCAGACCTTGTGCTTGCAGCGCTTCTCTGACCTTCACTACTTGATCGAGATCCGCCAGTCCTTTCCTCCTTCGTGCAGACGATGCGAAACGAGGATGTACAGTGACAAGACTGCTACCGGCATGAGCAAGCATGACGGCCAGCTGCGCAGTCTGCTCCTTCGGCACCGGGAGTCGGATCTTTGTGGTAATCGGTACATCGACCGCTTGCACCATGCCTGACACGATCTCTGCTACGAGTGGCCAATTCTGCTTTGGCAAAAGGCAGGCGCCGTAGTGACCTTGTTCAGCATGTCGTTGTGGACAGCCCAAATTGAGATCGATGGCATCGGCATACGGAGCTACTCTGCGTGCGGCTTCTACGAGCTGCTGCACGTTGTTTCCAGCAAGCTGCACAACCTGGGGCGCTGACTGATCGTGGAGAGGGCTCGCTCTGTAGCGGGCCATGTTTTTCGTCGCATTACTGCCCATCTCGAGACTTTTGAGGAGCGATTCAAGCATGTATTGATCGGAACTGAGCTCTGGGGCGAGGTACATTTGGGTCCAAGTCAATGTGGCTCCGTTCTGTACTGTCTGCAGCCGGAATGCAAGGTCTGACTGACCGACCATGGGCGCAGCGCAGTACAACAAGCTTTCGAGTGGCAGCTTGTGATTGACAATCATCTTGGCGTACTCTTTCTCGCTCAGTTGCCTCTGGACCGCTCAACGCGAGGCAAACCTGAGCAACGACGTCGATGACTGATCAGAGAGCAATATCGGTGGCGATAGCATTGTCGACGATGGGCATTATGAAGTTGGATAATGGGCCAGGTAAGCAGTGACGAGCACGACAAAGTAGTCACGAGTGAAGGAACTAAATCCATTCGTGATTCACGATTCGTGGTTCTTCAGACCAAATAACAGGTCACGTGATCTGCACCCCTTCACGCTTCTTTTCGAGATGGCGCGCTGGCGAGAGCAACACCCGACTCGTAATCGTGAATCGTGCTGTGATGGCTGCAACACGCGGCTGACTTTTCGTTCCCACTGGAATTTCGGCCCATCCGCACCAAACGCGACTCGAGGTCAGGGCGCGTCTGCTTTCGGTGGGCGAGACCAACACAAATAGCTCGGAGCAGCCGACGATACGTATGACGTCCATCACCTCATCAATAGGCTAGCGATTCGCCAGTCATTAATCGTCTCCCTGTAAATCACCTCTCTCGCACTGCTACAGATAGAGCTTGAAACGGGATCAGCTCAACAAGATGCCGTCACCACTCAAACCACGACGATCACCACGATCCAGAATGTCGCTTGCAGGTACCGGATCAGGAGGCGTGCCTCTTGGAGGCTCATCCATGACCACAAAATCATCCGTCGCCGATGCCACTAAGGAGAACAGCAGATCTGCTCGCCAATCCTCGATCGCTGCCAAGGATGACACTATGAAGGCAGCAAAGGAACGCGTCACCTCCAAGAAGCGTGCTGCGTCCGTCGGGGGCAACGAGCTCGATACTTTGCTAAAGGAGTCGAGCACAAAAGCAAATGCCACTGTCGCATCCACAAGCAGACGCAACGCACCAGCACCACGAAAGAGTGCCATCCGTCAGGTTCCGCAAGTCTTCCTCAGTCCTACCGGTCTCGTACCGAGTCCTGAATCCAGAAAGGGACTATCAATGCCTTCGCTTACGGAACAGATTGCTCAGATTGGAAAGTCCGAGCCTGTTGCCAATGGAACTTCAAGCAGGACCTCGCTGCCCAGTATCAAGGCTGCAGACCATACTGTCGGTTCTCGCTCAGTCGCCAGCGTCAGCCATGCTCGCGACTCTATACAAGCAACCGCCTTTGCGTCCCTTACTGGTGCAGCAACCAGCGTTCTTTCCGCTCCAAGCGCTGCAGCACCCGCGCCGAGGAATGCTGTCACTCAACTCATTCGACCCAAGCGGAGAGTCACATTCAGCTCAAGGCAAGAAAAAACCGAATTCGCTCGCGATGAACCCACCCTCCGTCTTGGCAGCTTGAGAAGGGAGCAAGTCTCTCCGCCATCGACACCCGCCAGCTCTTCCATCGCCAGTGCCGGCTTTGCTTCCTATATCCAGTCTCAGGGTGATTCTAGCTCCGAGAGCGACAGCGAGAGTGAGTCGGAATCCGATTCTGATATGGACCTCGATGCCTCCAACGAGTTGGCAGCTAGGTCGCTCGCCGCCTCCATCGCAGCATCTTTGCCTCACGATGACTCGACTTTCGATCCTTCCATGGACTCGTCAATCGACGACTCCACCGTCAACATGGACTTGACCGGTACACATGGCTCTGTCAACAAGCGTCCCATCGCTGATGATTCGACTGGTCAGATATCTATTAGCCTAATTGTCGAAGGCGAAGAATCAGTGCAAATGGACATCACCCAGGCCTTTGCTTCGGCACCCGCGCTCAAACGCAGACGAAGCAGCAACAGCGCTGCTGCAGACGAGTCCACTTCGACGGATGCCTCGGATAGCACGGAGCAGGGTGCAGATGCCTCCGCCATGGACTTGGACCAGACTACCACGATGGAGTTTACCGGCGTCCACGCTTCCAACGGCGGCCATGGCGATTCCGATGACTTTGACAGCGATTCAAGTAACGGCATGGAAATGACCAAAGCCATCACCACCAGGATCGACGCGAAGAGGTACGGAGACGCGACGACCACCGTGATCACCAACTTCCCCGAGGCGAGCAGTAGCGATTCTGAAGCCGACGACACTATCCAGCCAGATGCTACAATGCCGATGGAAATGACTCGCGCTGTTACAGGCTTGATTCGTGAGAAGGACCATGCATCCAGCGACATGGATCTCGTCGACTCGAGCTCCAGCAGAGCGTTCGGCCCTGCTTCGTCCGACGACATTTCCGAAGCAATGGACATGACTATGCCCATCAACTCCAATTCTTCGCCCTCCAAACTCAATCGTACTCCCTCAAGGACGGCCATCAAACTTGGCACTGGTGCGCCAAGCCCATTCCAGCCAACGCCAAGCAAGTCGCCAAGCCGATTCCGCCAATCTTTGCGCGGGGGTTTGGCTGCTCTCGAGGCGGGCACCCACTCGCCCGCACAGCGTGTCGGAGGCACTTTGCCGCCCAAAGGACACATTCCTCGTGCTAGCGCGCCCACCGACGCGAGCTCGTTCAAACAATCCATCATTGGCGGCATCGCCTCCTCTTCCTACCAGCACTCCCCAGCGAGACGAGTACAAAAACAAGAACCAGCGGACCCGAGGCCTGCTGCTCCGCTCACAGCCGAAAATCTGGCCGAAGCGGGTCGTTTGGCCTCGGGACGCGCAGCTAGCGCGTCGCCCTCTTCCCAGAACAAAATCTCAGCGGCAACCATCCTGGCTGGTCAGCGCAAGTCTTTGAGTAGCGTTGGGTTCAACTGGCCTTCTGGGCCTGTAGCATCGACAGCACGCTTCTCGCCCGCGAAAGGGACGAGTCCAAAGCGCCGTGCTGGACGCTCGTCGCTCGTTGCTGCAGTCTTACCTAACCTATCTCCAGCAGTAACAAACGAAGACTCGTTTCATTCTGCGGTCGAGCCTAGTAACGCGAGCACAAAGAGAAGTGTCAACGAGCCACAAGACACCTCTATTGTGCAGTCTGCAGCGTCCGACGCCAGCATTGGCGTCGACAGCTTCGACGATTACAGCAACGATGAGCGCAACCAGGTGCCAGTCCAGATGCCGCTCAACGACTTTCTTCGGTTTGTCGGCGTTCATTTCAACGATGACATGAGTGCATCGCGCCGCAAGCCAATCCCGCCAGCCAAAGAAGATCAAGCTACTGGGGATGGTACTGCAGTATCGGCACAAGGGCCCGTCTCGATGATGCGTCTGGTCAGAGCAGCTTGCGGATCCGTTCCGCAGCTCGAGGCTCTGCGAGAAGCCTGCCGAGAGATCAAGGAGCAGGTGGATGACGGACGAGAAAAGATGGTCGAAATGGAACAGGCTTTCTACGATTCGCCGCCAGAGTTTGTCCGCGAAATTATGGGCTTGCAGAACGAAGAGGAGAGGCGAGACATGGAGGCACAATTCAAGCTGCAGAAGCAGGCCGCTCGTGCTCTTGTCAGCGCCGACTACTACGGCTGGCGACTCGACAAGGAATTTGACCAGGAGATGATTCAGACGCTTCAAGCATACCACGGTCGATTGCAATGCGATCTGCACATTGTTAACACCAAGAAGGAGCAGCTCCAGCAAGAGATCCTGCCCGTGCTACGAGTTAAACACGCCAAGCTCAAAGCTGATCTTGCCTTGGCCAAGCAGCGTCAAGCCGAGATCGATACGTGCGATGCCGACGAGCTCAAGGGACTGTACTCGAGTATCGAAGAGCAGCACGAGGTGCTCGAATCAATGCGTGCCAAATTGATGGACGTCGAAGAGCAGCATGAGCGTCTGCTTGTTCGGCTCGAGGAGAATCGCGAAAAGATGGCTGCAGCTCAGGAGATGGTCGATAAGGCGCATGCTACCGTCGACCAGATTCAAGGCTACACACGTGGCGAAGCAGGTCGTTTGCTGCGCGAGATTCGCAACCTCGAGAAGCTGCATCTTGTTCGTATTCTGGACAATGGTTTCGACCCGACGCTCGACGAGGTGGAGAAGGGAGCCGAAAATGTTGGCCAGGGCGGTAGTCGCGATGTAGTGCTGATGCTCGACAGCTGGTTGCAAGTTTCTATGTCGCTGTTGGCTAGCAGCACCGCTCACCAACTTCCGACCAACAGCAAGGTTTCTCGAATCCAACTCAAGCAAAAGGGCACGAAAGCCAGCGACGAAGACACCAACCTGGTGCGCAAGCTATCAGTTCAAATCCTTCAAAGTGATTTCGACGTCGAATTCGCCGACAACGTACCACAAGATGCACTTGTCATCCTGCGCCGCATCTCGCAGACACTGATCCGCCAACGCATCCTGTTGGCCGAGATCGAGCACCTTCGCTGCCGATTCCCCGTCCAACTCGTAGACGACAGTTCAAAGTTCCCTCCGACCATCCTCAACGATACACCGGATGCATCGACCAGCTCCTCAGCATCAGCCGAGCGTGTTGACAACGAGGTGGCCTTGCAGGCTTCGGTGCTGCTGCCCAAGAAAAGGAGCAAGATTGTCATTACAGCCACCTCTGACCTCAAAGGTGCAGGCGAAAGCCGATCCATCTTGCTGGTTGATAGTGTGCGTGTCGAGAGGGTGTACGGCAGCGTCGATGCCGAGGCCATGTCGTTGCAGATTCTCGACTGCATCGAGACTGACCCGACCATCGGCTCGTTGAGCAAGGCTTTTATCGAGACGATCGAGACTTTCGACAGCTGAACACTACCTTCCTCGCTGCTGTTGATACTGTATCTGCTATGTATTCTACCTTCAAAGTGAACCCTTTCCATTGAATCTCTGTATGCGTGCTCTACCGAATCTCCGTAGTTGAGAGCCGATATGATGTACGTTTTGGCCTCGCCATCAACAATATTTGGACTGTCTGCATGAGTCAAGTTGTGGAGCAAAATGTGGCCTTGCCCTTTGGTCGTTTAAATGCATCTGTTGTAGCATTTGGCAATATAGCTAGTGTACACGGCTCTCTGTCTGCTGCACTTATTGCTGAGACAGAGGAGAGAGCGGGAGAGAGAGAGAAAGAGAGACAAGCTTAAGAGTGTGGGTCTGTTGTTACAATATTTTGCAGGACGTCGTTGGGCGTCCGGTCGGAAGCGGTGTTGCTTGGAAGCGTCTCGTGCTGATGAAAAATTTGGTTGGAGAGCGGCTGATATACTGTGCACGATCAGCTCAGGCAGCTGAAGCGACACAACGCGTATGTGTGTATATGTGTTGAACGCCCTTGGGCGCAAAGAGAATCAGAGCTGTTTGGACAACCTTGCCAGATGATAGTTGATGGTTGGCTTGGATACACCGCCCCGAGGTTTCTATTGATAGGAATCCGCCGAGATGATCGAGCAAAAAAATGTGGTATCAGCATACTCGCCCCACTGTGGGATGTACATAGTATGTGGTCGCCGACTTACCCTGCTGGCCATGCATTCTTGCAAGGCTTTTGCCGAGTCCTTGCAGGCACCCACGTTGTTGAGGTCGCTGCTCGAGGCCCAGCATGCGAGCATGGTGGCAAACTCTGCAGCACACGGTGCAGCTGCCGCATTCTTCTTCGGTCTGACTTTGAGTTTGTCCAGCTTCATTGTAACGATCCTATGGCTTGTTGTGAGTGGAGGGTGAGGATGGTGTTGAGAAGAATGGCGAGTTGGGTTGGAACTGCAGCAACAAATTTGAAGCGATCCGGGGTGTCTTTTTCGGCCGGTAAGAATTTGACGCAATTAAGACGCGGAACCGACGTGCTGCATTGGGATTGGGCGTGTGAGGTGGAAGCAAAGCGAGCTGCAGCGCATAGAGCCTGGATTACCGCTTTGGGGCTGAGGACGTTGGGCGTGGGGCAGCCAACTTCTTCTCGAGCTGCACCCTGGACAGTGACATTCAACGTCGAACCGTACCTCGACCTCATTGCACAACCATTACAGCATCCTGAAGATTCTTTTCTTCATTGGTACAAATCCCTACATAGCTGACTCAATATGGTACGTACAAGAAGGGCGGCGGCCTTGGCTGCTGGTAGCGTCGTGTGATAATGATCAGGAGACGTAGCGGCTGACCTTGATGCCTTGCCTCCGCTCTTTCTGGAACGCTCGACAACGGACAATTCGACTCGCTTCGATACATCCGAACTTGCACTCGCTCTCTGTGCCTGTGTTGATCCGGTGACATGGACCATTGCCTTTTTCACGTACTCTTGGACTTACAACGGTGGTTTTTCCACATCCGCTCTGTCGTCGACTGTTCGCACTTTGTGGTTCGCTGCACCGAGCATAGTCTGACGCAAAAGCCTCTGGCGCTCAGCCCAATCTTGCCGCTTTGGCAAGCAAGAACTCTCAGGCTGTTCGGTAAGTGCCTGCATGCCTGCCACTCCGTCGCAACGCCTCACTTGGTTGCTTCAAAGTCGCTGACCTTGTACATGATTACAACGCTCCTTCGCCGACACACTGCTTGCTGTGCATCATCCTGATCGAATCCCAATCGCTTGGATGCGACGAAATAGCCGACGTGCAGCACAACAGGCGGCAGCGAAGCCCAACTCGCCACGAGCCGCTGGTGCGGGTGGATCGTCGTCCACGATGATGCGGCTGTACACAGACGACAGCAAGGGCCTCAGCGTCGACCCCGTGGTCGTTTTGGTGCTGTCTATCGCTTTCGTGTTCTCGGTTGTGTTGCTTCACATCATCGGAAAGTTCATGAGGTGGTTCTCCAAGTGATCTCGCCAGCCGAAGGCAAGGCATCTGTTGCTCAGCCGGTGACGAAACCCGCATCTTGTATATATATCTTTTCGCGTTGGCTCGCTAGCAATCGTGGATGCGACGTCTGTATCGTCGTCGGCTGCATCGCCCTGTGACGAGTCTTGTCGAGTGTCATGTGTTGTCTGTGTGCATGTTGCTCGCGTCAGTCACGAGTGTATGAACGAGATTACTATGACCTGATCGGGACCCGATCGGACCGGGTATTGTACTTCCCATCCGCTTTTTTTGACCACATTTTTTGAGCAAATTGGATTATTTCGCGATGAAACCGCGCAGAAGAAATCACGAAATCGCAAATGAACACACACGCCTTCTGAGGTACGTTTCACAATCGTGAATTATGTCGTCCATCAGCAACTCCATAGTACTTGAAAGTGCAGCACGGTCGGCAGCGAGACAAACAGCCCAGGAACGAGACCCAATCAACAGGAACACGATGACCACTTTGCTGAGGCGTAAGGGAGGAATGAGGGCAATGGTTTACAGGAGGTGTCAACTGTTAGGCCCCTTGCATGTAGAATTCTACGCTGTCGAAGCGTAAGCTGCCAAGTGCCGCCGAAACTCGTTCACAAGCATATCGTTTGCGCAGAAAGATAGGGCATCATGTAGTCTGTCGACGTACTGTGTCGACTGGCTCTACGCGGTTCAGCCTGGTCTAGCGTATAGCGTCGGAGCAGCTTGATCACGCTTCTTCTTAAAGTCACACCTGTTGAGGACAGACGTGAAATCACGAAGGCGCATCTTGAAACGGTAGGTTGGTCAGCAGCGTCTGACAGCGACAGAACGAGGAGCTCTACACACATGCGACTGCACACGACGGCGAAGTCCGAAAAAGCGAGCATTGGTTTCCGAATGAACTAAAGAGACGACGAGCTTGCGATGCATACTTGGAGTGCATGTTCGTATTCCGAGGCGTGCCTCCGAGCCACCGACGCGCAGCGTACATACACGATACTAGCCCCCTTTCGTCCAAATCAACGACACGACACGGCACTGCTCCAGTCAAGTCGAAAATGCAAAACTCGCTGGCCAACTTACGACGCGGCTGAGCTGGCAGAGATTCGAATTCTAAGCGAGCTGCCCTCGGTGCTATCAAATCACTGAATCATTCATGGCTGCAGCTGTCAAAAATGGTCGCCTCTCGAACCAACCGAACTAGACGCATCCACGATTCACGATTGGCGTTGGCTGGCATGTCTATATGCCGTCTGAATGCGTGTCCGAGATGCATTCATGCCGTTGCCTCTGCCTGCCACTTTCAGCGCAAAGCAAAGCTCGACGAAGTGAAACCTGGGGAGATCTGCAAGGCGCGTCACTGGCTGGCTGCCCGAGTCGGTTGTCAGTCAATCAAGAATTGCATCTTCGCAGCCCGACAACTGCACGAGCCGTTGTCAATTGGGTAGCAATCACGTTCGATGCCAAGTCGAACCCATCTGAAAAGATTACGTCGGGTAGAAAGCATGCGTTCCCGTCTCTAGACCCAAGAAGGCTCGTTGCCTAGCAGATTCGTTTCAGCTTTGTTCCGCTTGCGAGTTACAGAGACGCTGCTAAAAGGCACGCTCTGAACTCGATACTTTTGCACCAGGCAGAAAGGCCAGCTGCAGTACAGCAGAGGAGCGAGCTGGCAACATGCACTTGATGTAGAAGCGGCTCGTCTCTTTCAACGTGTGCACATCAAACTGTCAAGCTGAAATTGCATCGAGCAACGCCAGCTCCGGCTGCTTCGGTGTCTGGGCAAACAAGCGCCAATCACAGAATGTCATAGCAGCTGTTCGCTACTTGAAGCGCAATCCTGCGCGACTGCTCAGACGCCAGCGTTTCGGCGCATCTTAGGAATGCTCGCCCCATTCGTGTCCGAGATTTCGTCATACCAAGCGATGGCCGCCTCGGCCGTTCGCACGCTTTGAATGTTTCGCTCCACTACTCATCACCCTAATGCGATAGCTGTGCGATCCGAAAGGGCGAGACTCTCATCTTCCGTGCATGCCTCAGATCCTCGTCAGTTATAGAAATCTTTCGATTGCATGCTGCGCGCCTCCTGCTCCTCGGTCCTTCTGCAGCTTCGTACAAGGCGCGTGCCAAGTCTTGTCTCCAAGAAGCTTGAAGTTGACAGCCTCACGCACACCAGGCCACACCGCCACACGCTGTCACCTCTGCCTCTGTCATGCCGCGCCGAAACGATGCAAGCTCTTTCATTGCATCTCCACTTAGAACTCGCTCCACAAGTCGCTAAAGTGTGTCCTTGCCTGTGTTTCGCATGGCTCTGGGCAACGAGGTGGGTGAACCTATAACGTTGTCGCCGCCGTTTGGACGCTCTCAATATAAGTCTCGCTCGTGGAAGTCCACCTCTTGTCTCCCTCCCCTTTCTTTGTTGTCTCTGTATCCCCCTCGCTCCTCTCTCTCTCTCCATCGCAACAGGCTGTCACTCTTTCCAGCCTTCCTTCCTGCTTTTGCACCGCAAATATCTGAATCCTCCCTACCTCTCTCCTTCCAGCTCCACTACCTCATTCGCCATGAAGTTTTCTCTCGCTATCTCTGCGCTCCTCGCGCTCGCATCATCGCAGACGGCGCTCAGTGCTACACTCCAGAACCTTGAGCTTCGTCAGGGAGGTGACGTCAACGGCTTCCTCCAAGGTCTTCGCGATGCCAACCTCACCTCGCTTGCCGATGTGCTTTCGCAGCACTCGGCAGTGACGGATCGAATCTTTGCCGACAACTCGGACAAGCTTCTGCTTGCTCCGGACAACGAAGCCATTGCTGGGCTGCCGTCTTGGGTTACGGGCAACTCGTCGCGTCTCGAAGCCACTCTGCTTCAGCACGTGCTGCGGGGTACGTTTGAAACCGACTCGCTCAACAGCTTCCCCTTGCACACCATTGGACATTCCCTGTTGAGCGAATCGGCTTTCGTCAACTTGCCAGGAGGAGCTGGTCAGGCGGTGGCGCTTGCCAAGTCCGGTGACAGTAGGTTCGTCGCCGAGGCGATCAACAACGGCACGTATGAACTGAGCAACGCAACCAGCAAGCTGGGTTCGGTTACGGTGCAGCCCATCAGTCACGCTATCACCATCCCTGGCACGGTGATTGAGACACTCGGCTACTTGAACTATTCGGGTATCTCGACGCTCCTCAACAACGTACAGGGTGGTGCGCTTGTCAAGACGATCGACTCAATGGCAGGCATCACACTCTTCGTACCCACCAACGAAGCCGTCCAGAAGTTCACCGCTACCAACCCGCAACCCAACGATATCCCTACCGTCCTGGGTCAGCACATTGTCGCCTCTCGTGTTGTCTACTCTCCTTTGCTCATCGACCAGGGTTCGCTTATCTCGTCGTCCGGTCAAGACATTGTATTCGACAACAAGGCAGGCACCGTAAAGGTCGGCAACTTTACCGCCAAGATCCTCCAGACCGACATCATCGCCAAGGAGGGTGTGATTCACCAGATCGACAATGTCCTCGCCTCGACCGCGTTGGACACGGGCCGTGCAGCTCAGGCGCAAAAGTCGGCGCAGGAGTCGGTCAACGCTCAGAACGCCCAGCAGATCTCGGGCCCTGTCAACGGCAAGAATGCCATCACTTCCCAGGGTAACGACGTGCCCGCTGCTCAGCAGGGTTCTGGCGCCAACAACCGCTCCGCTAACGACAACTCGGATTCGGCCGGCACAGGCCAGAACGAGACCGCGATCGGCAACGGTAACACGGGCAGCAACGGCGGCGCTTCCCAGGCCGGCGCGAGCACCAACGGCGGCAACGGTGGTAATGGTAGTAATGGTGGCAACGGTGGCAATGGTGGCAATGGTGGCAATGGTGGCAACGGCAGCAACGGCGGCAACGGCGGTAACGGTAGCAATGGCGGCAACGGCGGCAACGGTAACAACGGTACCAACGGTAACAACGGAAACGGTGGAAACGGAAGCAACATCGACCACCGAGGTCAGAACGGTGCCCTTTCGTCGTCCAGCATCTCGCTCGCTGCCGTCTCTGCTGTCGTTGCTTCGTCCCTGCTCTCGGTCCTTGTATGAGCGTTCGTCCAAGCTTGCATCTACCCATGCGGGTTCTTCCCATTGAGACGTAAGCCCTTCCGTCCGCTCGCCTCCACGCTTCTATCTAGCCATTCCGCTTTTGCTTTACTCTTCCCCGTTTTCTTCGAAACTGTATCTGTATAGCTCTTGACATTCCCATTGTGACCCACTACTTGCTGGCCCTTTCGGGCTCAGAAGAATCTTTCATATTCACGATTATCCATTCTCAGCGTCTGTCTCGTATGCGGTTCACAAGATACAACACAATCCACGTTGCACACTGAGATGCATACAAAGACGAGTTCAAGCATAGCTGCACAAAAGCGTGCTCAAAGCGTCTTACTCTTGCGCGCTCGTCGCGAGCGCATCGCATGCGAGGGCGATAAAGCTTGGGGCACTACAGCATGCATGGTCTGGAGCGTCTTTGTCAAGCCCCAATCAAAGAGCCTCTCGATGGACGCGATCAGCGGCACACCTGTGAATATGGCCGTCGATCTCAGCGGCACCAGAGTCACGCTCCAGATTGGCCGAGCTTGCGTGGGTGACGTCCTGAGACAACTCTCGTGCGGCGTGTGCGAGCGCAACAGCCGAGCTGCTCCGATATGATCCAGTTCCGTGTCCATCCTCGACGCAAGTGCATGCCAGTCTTGCGCATTCTGGTCGCGCTCGCGAGGTGCCGAGCTGAGCGAACCAAGACTGCCCGAGCGTCGCAGTCGCAGCACGGCCCCTGCTAGGCCCGGCAACGAGCGCAAAGCAGCAGAAACACCGTGACACTCGAGCCGAATCGATAGTTCGACATTCACCACCACACGTCGGGTCCAATTATCTCTCCATAGTGCGGCTCTGCAGTTCGGACGCCACAGATGCATCGGACAAGCCAGAAAAGCGCACATGCTCTGTCAGCATCTTGGCAACGGTCACGAGGTGCGGTTAGAGGGAAAGCCCTCGTTACAGCGGTCAGCGCTGAGAGAGGAGGGAATGCACCTACCCCACCATGGATCTTTTTCGACCTCGCATTCGCACTGCAGCACATCGCCGTTCCGAAGACAAGAAGAAACCAGTTTGCAACACCATCGAAAAGTCAGCAACGAGCTCGCGACAACAGAGTCGATTCGGTCAATATTTCATCTTACCTTCTTCGAGCTTGCGTCGCGTCTCTTCCCATTTGTTCAGTTTGGAACCCTTCCCTCGGCCCTTGCCAGCGGATCGAGCGGTAACCTCTTCCGCATAGCTATCGAGGATGGTGCGGTAGAGCGCTTCGGATGCAGGGTGGGTCGAAGCAAATGCCCTCTCGAGCACGTACAGGTCTACTGCCTTGTCTTCGGCGAATGTCGAGACCGAAGACAGACCGAAATCAATGAGAACCACCTCGTCATGATCCAGATCGACCGTTGCTGAGCCCGACGTGGACGAGCAAGGCGCTGCCGGGCGCAGCATCATATTCGACGTCGTAAGGTCACCGTGAATGATGTCGGCTTCGTGCATAATGGCCAACTGTTTACCTATCAACCTCATCAATTTGGCTTGATCAATCTCGGAAAGCACCTCCTCCTCTTGAGTTCTCGCTGTATCAGCCTCATCCACCAAAGCCTCATCGTCGCCTTCGGCACCGCCACCGAGCCACTCTCGGACACTTTTGCCCGGGATGAGCTCGAGACCTAAGATACCTTCCTTCTCATCCACACATCGAACGGCAGGCACTGCTACACCGGCCTTGGCGCAACGCAGCAGTGCCCTAGCCTCCATGATGGTGCGCGATGCGGTAATGTTGCTCGACAGCGTCGGATGTCGGTACGTTTTTGGAAAGCGCCACTTGAGCAGCACAGGAGCAGGAGGCTCCACCTTGCTCGATTCTAGCTTGGAAGAGCGTGGTCGGGGCCATGTGAGAATGTTGTTGGTAGCGATGCGCGAGATGTAGACTTTGGCCTCAGCGCCCTGTTTGATGAGCACAGACAGGTTCGAGTCGGAGAGCAGCGCCACCAGTGGAGGTGCGTTCGGAGTTGATTTAGGCGCCGCGGACACCTTCTTGGGCATGCTCGAACCAGCTACTTTGGCACTGATGATGGAAGGCGGATCACGCGAAGCACGTTTCGACATTGATTGACCGTCGAGAGCGACTACATGCGTATCAGTGGCGTGCTTCGAGGCGTTGCTTGGTTTTGACGCACTTTCTTCTCCTGGTGCACTCGAAGAGATGTCGAGATAGGTGCTGGTCACCGGCGTTGCTGCCGATCTGGAGCTAGTGGTGGCCTGCAGCAGTGATGGGAGCTTAGCTCGACCTCCCTCGGTGCTAGAACGTGATGTGCTGGACGTGGTGCGTGCTCGATGCGATTTGGCCGCAGCAGCAGCATCCTTTGCCTGTGCAGATGCGAGTCGATCTGCGGCTGATTGCGTGTGCTTGCGCGGCGAAGCGCCCGCCGAGGTGGTAGAAGAGGCGGGCGAAGTAGAGAGGATAGCTTCGCTGGTCGCTTCGACTGAGTCAACAATAGATGTAGGCCTAGAGCGGGCTACTGGGAAAGCCAGCCGCGGTGTACGTGCCGATGGTGAGCTCGACAACGAGCCGCTGCCTGCTCGATGATCGATTCCAGACATGATCAATCACGAACGAAGCGACCTAGTCTTTGTTCGCGTAGATATCGAGTCGTCAACAGCAAGACGAGAGTGTCGACCGAAAGTGAGAAGAATCGCCAACGTCGGTGTTGATTGGAGAAGGAAACGTGGTGAGACCTAAACACGTGAGACAGGGAATTGGGAAAGTTGCCGAGTTAAGCTGATAGTTAGAGGAGAGCAAAGGTCAATACCACGTAACGTGATAACTAACTTAACTCAAGACTTGGTGAGCAGGAATCACGAATCACGATGTCACGAACCAAGAATCGTGAATCGCTTCCGATTCTTTTTCAGCGAGCGCCCTCGCCTTATCATTTCGTGATTCGGTGTTTCACGCTTGGCTCCACCCACGACTCCGTCGTGCATCTCGCAGCGCCCACAGCTGACTCTTCATTAATCACGAAAATCGTGAATCACAATCGTGAATCGTGAATCACAGGAAATGTGAATCTTGCATCACACGAATTCGTGATTCACGATTCGTGATTTTGTCCATCGTGCATGGTCCACGGTCAAAGATGTTAAGAATCAAGTCTAACATTTTGAACCTTTCACGCAGCTCACGGCTTATGTTCACCACTCTGCCCGCTCAGCAAGCGCTTGCATGTATCTTGATACCCAACCTCTTCACTGTCTCATATACAAACGTCCGGCTTGGCTTCACACCGAAAGCATCGCACGTGCAAATCAGATACGTAATGGACAAGGGTGCTTCTCAAAGGAGCACAGGTGACTACGAGCTTGAGTTGAACTAGAGTTTGACCTTGGCAGAGTTGTCGACCTTTGTGTGTGTGCCGGTGATGGTCCTCTTGGTGCGTTTCCACTTGCCAGCATGGACTGGTCCTTCGCCATCGTCGGTCTGATCTTCTCGCTCGACGATCCAGAAGTCGGCTGTGAGCAATGCGATGTTCTTGCCCACCTGCGCCGAGTAGACCTCCATCTCGAGTACAGATCCGAGCGGACAAGCATTCAGATAGAGAACGCCAATGTTTTGCGATACGCCGAGGAACGACCACGGTTCACCGTATATTCCTGAGGTATGGTAGAAAACCGTCATACTGGTGATGTTATCAACAAGCGTCGCGGCGCAGCCTCCGTGCATGTTGCCGAGCGTATTGTCCATCTTGTCTGTCACCCGCATGCGTAGAATGAGACGAGCATGAACGTCCTTGCGTATCGCGGTAGGGGCTGTTGCGCTACCAGACGTCTTCATCGTCAACTGCGCCTTTTCCTGCGTATCATCCACCTCGGCCGCCTCTCGGACCAGCTTTCCAGCCTCATCCAGTCCTTCGCGTTCCGCCCAGATAATCGTCACGGTGCTGTCGACGGCTGAACACGAGTAGCCGTCGGTAGCCAAATTCCTCGTCATGCCGACCGCATCTTGCGTTGCATCGTGGAAGTTTTTGATGAGCGGAGCTGGCATTTTGGTTGTTCTTGCGGTTGGAAATCACTAAGGTCGTCTATGCAAAAGTAACGCAGTTTCGCTGATTGGCGTCGAGCCCTGCAGTTTTGCTCAACTCGCAAGGTGATGTCAGGTGGTGTTGCTAGAGTCACAGCATGGAGGCTCGCATGCGCGGGGATGTCGAAATAAAGACAGACGAAAGAGACGAACAGACGCTTCAAAGGATCTGCGAGTCTAGCCGGTAATGATAACTTGCGGCCCGGCTTCGCTTGTTCATCATGTAGCGTCCAGGTGTCCGGTCAAGCCGATTCACGATTCACGATTGCCCAAATCACGAATCACGAATCTGGCTTCTTCACTGCTTTCCTTGATGCACAACTGGAAATCGTAAATGCGGGTGGTCACTTCCCGCAGACGTATTCGTGATTCTTTTTTTTCACGTGTAACACACCACAGAAATGCGGGGGGGCGAGCCCAACCACGAATTCACGATTTCGTGATTCCGCCCAATCACGAACCTCTGAAAATTCTTGTGCCACACTCGTGACTCACGACTATGACACTGCAAGTGTACTGTGCAATTCAGAACCATCGATGGCCTGTGACGTGCGTCTAGGATTTGTGATTGCATCTTAAGATACTAGACCATTTCAAGACGCTTGTTCGCAGCTTCTCCGCTAGCCACATAACCTGCGACAGAGACAACGATATCTAGGATTTGGCGAACCTGTTGCAGATGGGCTTGATCCTGCGAAGCATCCAAGCGAGTCCAAGCGCGCTCTACTGTATCTAAACGAGCTGTCACAGAGATTGTTTCTCTGTCATCGCCCAGGTGGTGGTGCAGCCGCAACATATAGTAGAGAATCTGCGTGTGAAGCTCGAGGCATTCGGCCTGTTGTGCGTCTGAGCAGAAGGCAAATGAATCAAACAGGAGCAGAGGATGGCATAGTATCATGAGTGGTGCAGTCGTCAGCAGCGTTCGACAACGGCATACGTTAAGGTCTGCATCTGGTCTGCATCTCGGAGACTCACCTCTTTCGGCTTCTCGCAACCAGTAGAGCACCTTGGTCAGATCTTCGCGCTCTTGCTTGTCCGAGCATGAGAGCAGCATCCGTGCATACGTCCACTTCGCGCGCGCTCTCAGCTCGACATCATCACTCGACAGGCAGTTGGGCAGATCCGATTCCAAGAGCAGCCGTGCTCCATCTGGCATCTTGAGCTGAAGCCCCAATGCCTCAGCTAGCTGAACTCTTGCATTGAGGATCAACCGATTGCACTCCATGTCCTTGGCAATCGATAGACTTGCCAGTGTAGGCATCAGTGCGAGGATCGGTCGACCACGTTTCATCCTTATCGCAGCTTTGTTCAGCAGCGCTTCTGCCACTTGCTCTGCTGTAAGTCGGCTGTACTCTTTGAATCGCAATCCGAAATTCTTCTCAGTCGCACTCGATTTTCCGGACTTGAGGCAGCGCAACGCGAGCTCGACCAAAGCGCTCGGCGAATCGACAGCATCTTCAACGTCGCGATCGACATGAGCCTGGTCGGAACCCGGCAGGCTCTCTGCCAACAATTGCAAGGTCGCTACATCTTGTCTGCGCGTTGCTCGTAAGCGCAGGACCTCAGCGATTGCCCTGTGCCAGATCGTGTACTCGCAGAATGAGATCGCTTCGAAAGTGGCCGGTGAGACCAGCAAGCTGAGCGCCGCTTCGTACTCTCCCGCACGTGCAAGCTAAAGGAGATCGAGTGGGAGAAAGTCGGCGTCAGCTGCGGCCAGCTACAGAGTAACGGCGACACTTGTCTGATAAATCCCAGTCATGGAGATACTCACCGTTTTGGCTTTGTGACAGATGCAATCGATTCGGCTTTCTTCTTGCAAAGCTGAGCGTGCTCGACCATTTGCACCTGCAATGTTCCGATTCCGATAGACGTCAGCAAGCGCTGGCTGGCCCAAGGTATCCCAAAGACGCGCGACTTCACCGTCGCTTGGAAATGTATCCCTGCCGAGACGTCGTTTGGCATCCTGAATGAGCTGCAAGGAGGCCTCGCTGGCCGCCAACGAGTCCCTAGAAGGCTGAGAAGGTGCAGCACAATCCTCCAAGTCTTGAAGTGTCTCGATTGCTGAGCGGCCCTTAGCTAGGCTGCAACGGGTCTGCCACACCGCGTCATAGATAGGTCGGCGTTGCCTCTCGTTCGTCGAGACATTGGCTGCTCCCGGAACAGAAGCGAGGGTGCTAGTGCCCACACCTTGGATGTATTGCATGAGGCTCTCGCAGGCAGAGATGCACTCGCTGTCGTTTGCCGACCGCGCAAGGCTTATAGCCTCGTCCAAGGCTGCTTTGGCTGCGCAGAAGCTCTCAGTCCTGACATGGAAAGCGGCTAGATGAAGAAGCGTGTGTTGATGAAGCTCGCGGTCAGCGCCAGGAGCGTAAAAGTCAAAGAACCTTTCCATGTTGTCCTTTGCCATGGTATAGTCGCCGCGGAGTAAGCCAAGCTGGTAGTCTCGGAACGCGCCAAGCCTTGCATCGAGCAAATGCGCCGAGTCGATACCGGAGAGCTCGCTGTCATTCAAGTCGAAAGCCTGTCCCTCTTTCCATGCGCGCGCAGCTATTGTCAAGTGATCCCTTGTTTGCAAATCCAGACTGTCAAAGATCAACTTGATGCGACGGAAAAAGAGGCCGAAGAAGGACCTTCGCTCGAAGAAGATGTCGGTGGCATTGAGCAATCCCATGGGCTCGTAGCTAGGCAGGATTCTGTTCAGCTTTTCGTTGAACAGCTTGGTCAAACCATCGGGAACATGGAGCAGATCGAGCATGGTCTCGAGGTAGTCGGTCATGATACGGTGATTGTCCTCGTCTCCTTCCATCGCGGCCCCGAGCTCGTCTGCAAATGCTGCATACGAAGGCGCAGGTGCGCGTGTCTGGTAAATTTTGTCCATGAGGAAGAGGAGCAACTTTTTGCGAGCGGCTTGTGCCTCGTCATTAAGTTGAACGCGGCAATGAAAGTTGAAGAGAATGAGGATGGCAATGATCTCGCCGTTCATCTCGTCGGGCGGCGCAAGCTTGACGTTCATGGCGGCGAGAATGAGAACGACAGCGCATCGAAGGCAGTGGAGCGAAGAGTGGTCGTCAACGGCGGTGTCAAGAGGGGAATGTTGATGGATCCTGGAATGATCGCGGATCACAACACAAGACCAACACACACGACTTGCACGCTGAGCTTAAACGCGTCCGCAAACAGCGAGAGTCACGAGTCTGTGGTTACGAGTCGTGAGTTTCGTACTAGGCGGCTCCTGCTGCTGCTTCCGCTGCTGCTTTCCTCAGGTCAGGGTGCAGCTTCTTCCTCCACCTCTTAGTTGCTCAGTCAAAAAGCTCAAATTGGAGAAGATCGGAAATCGGATTCGACAAGCTTTCTGCTCCGTTGTGGTTTATGACAGTGCTGAAGACTTTTTCCTCCGCTTCTCTGTTCCAACACTACTCTCGGCTCATCCACATTACTCAAAGTCACGACTTTCTTCGCACACAATCACGATGGCATTTTCAGAAGATACCAAGGTGCGTTGCTACTAACATAAAGTCCGACGTCACATGCTCGTACGTGAGGTGGCAGTCTGAGTGAGACAGAACCACTCTGGCAGGTTGAGGATTTGCTAGAAAGGGGTGCTTCTGTCCCTCTCTACAGCTCCGCGAACCAACCCGATGTTCGATGGACGGATAGAACAGAGAAAACAACACGACAGAAAGGCTGACTGACAGAGGCTCCTCGTACTCTTGTCACAATCACATGGGCATTCGGCATTGCCGACAACAGGAGCGAATCATTAAGGCGGTCGATGTCTCCAAGACTTTGTTGCATTACGGCTGGTAAGTCCGATAGTGCTTTTGTACCGCTGCGCTTGCTGCTTTGCCTTACGATCCGCTCACCCTCCTTCCTCCCTTTGAATGGGTTTCCCCTTTAATGCGACGCTCTGATCTTACACAGGGTGCCTTTCGTTCTTTACATCGGCTTCACCCGAAGCACGCCCCAGCCTAGCTTGATCAAGTAGGTGATTCTTGTGGCACATCAGCACGACTTACAAACACGCTCGATTCTGACCAAATTCTTTTCCTTGGCGTCGCCAATGCAACACCGCTCGCCTATCCTTTCTCTGTCCGCTGTTCATAGGCTCATCAGTCCTCTCGCATGAGTGGCATCTTCGGCGACTCCGAACAAGTCCTGCCCTGACTTGGGACGCAGAATACTTAAAAGGCACTGCGACTCTGTATGTCTACATCTAACGCGACTATCTCGAAAGACCCGGCAATGTACACCGCTTTCTTCCCTTGCTCAGCAGTGTGATCTTGCAGCTGATGCGAAGAGTGCCTGTAAGCGTGCCTTCCGAGAGACATAAATAGCTGCACTTTGCATCTTTTCCCCTGCTTTCGGTTTCGAACATACCGAGGGCCGAATCCACTGTTTGCTGGACAGAAGCGAGAAATTTTGCGATTAACCCGCCCGCTTCTTGTCAACATCACTCCATCGCCATTGCATCGATCGACTTTTCTCTGATCACACTTGGTTCCGACGCTCTGCCTTCGTTCACTCTCCTGACACTCTCGCCATGCACAGAAGCGGAGGTCTCAGCAGCCATGCAAAGGGAGGCGCAGCGCGAAGCGAAAGAAAGCAAGGTCGAACAAAGGACTCCGCATATCAGGCATCAGTTCGGAACTTTGTCGATCCTCCGCCACCAGGTATACAAAGGCTCCCATCTCCATTAACCCTGCGAACTGCACCACAGACATACAATTACTCTGCTAATGGGACTGTAAACGCAGAGCTCAGCCATCCGGTGCAAGACACTATCACTGCTTCTCCGAGAGGCAGATATGCGCAAGGCGCAAATGGTGCAAGCAGCTCTAGGCAGCAGCCGCGCATTGGTATGGCTAATGCGAACGTAAATACAGAACTCCGTCATAGAGCACACGAAGCGGCTTCAGCTTCTACCAGAGATAAGTATGTACCCGGCCTGATTGCAGCGGGCAGCTCCACTTTCCGGTCCAGCTCCAGCCACCAGACACCATTGTATGACTCCATCCCGATCGGATACATCAATTCCTCCGGTAGTCAGGTCAACACCTCTGTGCGTCAGAGTAGCCTCCCACCGACGACAGACTGTCAGCCTACGTTCCTTCCGCATTCGTACCGTGCTGACATGCGCCCGAGGACCGAAAACGTAAATGCTGCGGAGAGGTTCGGAGATCCGAGCCATAGTGAGCCTGAGGGATTTAAGAGCCGTACCGCCCCGAATCCAGTCACCTGCAAGACCCCTGAAGCTTCGCAGAACGCGGACCTTGACGCTCTTGGCACACATGTGCGCTGCCACCTGCTCAAGACGGAAGAGTTCAGCAAAGACGTTCAGGCGTACCACAAAGATGCGAAGCACAACTGGCAAAAGGTTCATAGTTCGCAGGACTCCATCAATGTTGCCGTCGACAAGATGTCGAATCATCTGCTTGAGATATCCGAGCTTTGTACGACCTTGGCAAAGTCATGTTCGGCAACGGCGGAGAAGCAATCGAGCTTAGCAGCAGGCCAGACTCGGCTTGAAGAGCTGATTGGTAAGGGTGCTAAATCTTTCCAAATAGTTGGCTACTTGTGTCTATTGGTAGTCACACTTTTACTGACATTCGCGATGGCGCCTTGCCTTTTCTGCCAAAGAAAATCAAATTTGCCAAGCGATAAAGGACATGGCTCAGAACATCAGGTCAACAAAGGATGCAGTAGTGAGGGCTGAAGCAAGTGACAGCGCTGATCGACAGACGAACGCGAATCGACACACTGAGGTGGGTGGAAACTCGAGAGAACAGGTATCCTGACAGCCTTTTGTCGGTGCATCGACGTACTGATGAGTCCAAAGTCTTTATTGGTACCAACCTCTCCAGCTTCTCACCTCTGTTGGTGCCCTTCAAGCTGCACTGCATGAGGAGATATACGGTGTCAGAAACGAGCTGAAGACGTTCACAGCACAGGAGCGCGAGCATCGTAGGTTCGAAAGACAGAGGAGTCTTCAGGAGGAGGAGCGAAAACGGAAGAAGCGCGAAGAGGATCGATGTAGACAAGAGGAGTATGTACAGAGATGTCAAGAGAGTTGTGAGCGTGTTCTACTTGCCCTTCAAGCTGCGACGCAGCCAGAACCGGGCTCAACTCGTCAGGCCACTCATGCCTTGGACCTTGGAGGAGACCACGTACCATCCAGATCACTACCGACGAACACTCGCTTCAGGTCGTGTGAGGACGATCCATACCGGATACTGTCCCCACAGGGAACTAACGGCATCCCAGTTCTTGAGCAGGACCTTGATGCGCAACACGGGCAAGACGGCAACGCACGGACCGTGGAAGCAGATGTCGCTATCCAAGTCCAAACGAAGACCGACCGACGTACATTTCCCATTCGACCAGTCGATGACGATGACGTAGCGGAGTTTCGAGCGGCGTCCCCGGATCCAAAGGCGCTGAAGAAGAAGAAGCATGGCACGGGTAAGCGTAGTGCCCCGAGGAAATATGGCGGAAAGGCAAAGAAGCGCTTGCGCACAACAGAAGTTGAAGCTCAAGTCGAAAGCGACGAACCCTCGACTTCGCATCATCCTCTTCCCAGGGAGGAAGAAGCCTCTACGTTACAGACAAACATTTTCCAAATTGCGGACCGAGCTACTCAAGCCATTGATCCCATCTCTGAAGGGCAAGAGGCACTGTCTCTGTCTCGGGAAGCAGTCATTTCGCAGCCTCGGAAAGGGCGACTGGCGGCGAAAGCTCGAAAGCGAAAGCGTCCATTCGGAGATGGTCCTGATGTTGACGTAACTCATGCTGGCAGGGTGGCACAGAGGCGAAGATCCAAAGAAAAAGTTGCAACACCATACGTCCATCACTCGCATCAGTTGCGATCGCGAGGAACACCTACTTTTCTTCCCGAGGTCTGGCCCTTGGTCAAATGATTTTGTTGTCCTCATTTGCGTTTGAATGGTCCGGTCGTGTAATAGTAGCATAAAACCAAACTGTTTTGAACGATCAAAGGATCGAGTATGATGAGCTTCCTGTTTACTGTAATTGCCGCATACAGCAGAATCGAGTGTGTGCGCGAATCATGAACGTCGGAACGCAGGACATGACGATGTGTGATTATACCGGAACAAGCTAACACTTGGAACGATGTATATACGCAAGTTCCAGTTCTATGACGGCGCTCACGACTGGTCGAATGCCCGAGTGGTTATGGGGCTGGCTTCAAGAACATTTTGACTTCTTGGCCACGTATGGCAACAACTCCAGTATATCCTGGGTTCGAATCCCAGTTCGACCATCAATAGGGTGGGCAACTTTTTATCTATTTTGCACGGTGGGACGATTCGCAGTGATGGATTGGTGGGATGGTGGTGACGACGGGCGGTTACAAGGCGGGGGTAAGTTGAGAGGCACAGGCAAAGCTGACATGGGCGTCGAGCGATTCAGACGTCACGAATTGCGTGGATTTCATTCGTGATTTTTTTTCTTGCTGCCGTAACCTGTGAACGTCGTCGATTCATGATTGTGGGTCACCCGGATAGGGCACCTGTAGGGCACTCCTGTGTGGGCGCGAGTGAGATTTATGCGGATGTGGGTCAGATTGGCATGACCGGGTTGACAAAGGCAGAGAATCACGAATGGCTTGTGTGGGCTACTCACGACTGTCGTCGCATGACCTGCCATGACAGGCAACAATCACGAATCACGAATCACGAATCACGAATATCACTAAAAGCAATACAAGGCTTTTTGACAGAGTGCTGTTGGGCACAATCACAGCTAATCGTGAATCGTGAATGAAGGTGCTTACTATTGTTTTATTGTTTTTGTTTTCATTTTTGGATTCTGAATGGGATCATCCAGCCACGAGATTCACTCACTGACTGGAGTTGGCGATGGCGCCAGGTCAGATGACAGACCGACTCGCGATGCTGTTCAAGCTGGTTGCCAAACTTTTGACGGCGGGATCATTTTCCCCTTTACTGGTGACTATTGCAGAGTAGAGTGGACTGGTAGGAATCAGATAAAGTAGGACAGCTTGTAAGCGATGAGCTATGAGTCAACAAAGCCAACCCTGTACACGAAGAAAAGGGTGCGAATCTGAGACAGGGCGAAAGCCGCGCGTGCAGCTGGAGCAGCGGTGACAGAGTTGATGGGTTGAGAAGCGTCAAAGCGTCAGAGCGCGACTTGTGAGTCGTGAGCTGTGAGTCTTGAGTGAGTGAGGGTCTCAGATTTGGGCTTCGAATCAAATCGGACGCTGCGGGGTTTGGTCGGTTCAGAGTGAGTCTGAGTGGATTGCAGTGAGTGAAGAGAGAGAGAGAGAGTGTGTGTGTGTGCGCGGTGCAAGCGCGTCCTATTCACGAGTGATTCACGATTCAAGATTCGTGATTACAGCCATGAAGGCAGACAGCAGACAGGCGGCTTTGCACGTTGACTTGCTTGTCGTTGTTCTCCCTCTCTCTCTGTCTTTGACTCCGAACACGATTCACTCATTCCACCTTCCCCTTCCCTCCCTCCCTCTCTCTCTCTCGTCCCATTCCCTGTGGATCACTACATCGCGTTACGACCTGCTGCTTACACCACGGACCGTCCCCGAAGCCAGCGCAACAAGCGCCCTTGTTCACTCTCTGTCTGCATTCATTTACCGCATACCCTCGCATCTCAGCGATCGCTGGCCTTTAAAACGATCGAGTCGTTCACTTTGGTTCATCTTCTTCCTTTCCATCGTTTCGCCGCACACTTGAGCGCATCTTCAATGTTGGCTTGAAGCTGTGCCACCCGCTGGTCAGTTTGCCAGAAACGACGCGTCATCCCCCTGCATGCGGTCAAGCGTTTATCGGTAGCTTTTCAATCCCTACGTACGCGTTCGCAGATACTACAGTCATGGTCGCCACCTTGAACGGTGCTGAACGCGCACCTCGCACTTCGACATTGCAGCGCGAACCTCATCGCGCACTCGAGGCGCTTTCCAATTTCTATGGCCGCTTCTCCACCGACAGTGGCTCTCACCGTCCAAGAAACACAGATGCCTCCCTTTCTAGCAATGCCGGCAGCATACGCAGGTCTTCCTCTGGAACCGAGTTTTACTCCAACGCTCACAGCGTCAACGGTGGCGAGGAACTGTCATCGAGTCTTGAGGCTTCAGCATCGCTGCCCAAATCACCGCGCGTTCATTCCTCCTTCTCGGCAGCAGCAGTAGCATCCGCTTCCCGCTCGTCTCTCGAAAAGAGAAACTCGCAAGCAAGCATGCCCAACAATGCACTTGCATCGCCTTCCGCTCGCAATTCGCCCGCTGACTCGTCTCCTCGCACGACCTCTTCCGCTCTTGCCGACGCCTCCTACTCGAACAGTGGCGGCGGCGGCCCTGCATCTGGCCTCGTGTCATCATCGATGCAGAACAAAGGCACTTCTGTTGACATCGCTGCTATCAACCATTACTCTCCTAGCTCCCTCTCCAGGACCTTTCCTTGGCTGTCCAGCACCACAGATGCCGCGTCAAAGCGCGATCGCGTGTCATCATCCCCCCTATACAAGCATGGTATTGCTCCGATAAAGACCGATTCACCACCCATCGAACAGTACAGCAGAGGAAAGGGCTTCGGTTGGAACCCAAACAAGGACCATGCAACCCCCAAGTCCGCTTCCAACGTCCGCCTTGGTACCAGCAGCTCTCACCCTGACGTTCACAGTCGCGGACTTGGATTCAAGTCCTCATCTGAGCTCGATCTTCCCGAGCGTATGCGTAGCCAGCGCAAGGGAGCGCCCGCACCACCGCGCCTCTCGCAGGATCCCATTGCCTTCAGCATCGAAGAAGAGCTTAGACCTCATGCTCACCCTTCCAGAAGCGACTCAGCCTTTTCCCGTTTTGGTCGCGCATTTCGTCGCAAGAGCAAGACGGGCGGCGAGATGAGAGCTGATTACAGCGCACATGCTCCTGCTGTCCCGCCGCTGCCTAGGACGCCCCGCAACACCTCCAGCCAGACACCCCCGGCCAAGCCATCGGATCCTTTCGCCGAAAAAGCTCTCAAAGCAAGCAGCGGCTTTGTCGGCCGCACTCCCTCTAAAATGGGCAGCGTTGCAGGTCTGAACGAGCAAAACAGAGGAATGTCAAAGGTGTCACTGGCAAGACAACCACCGACTAGCGGCGATACGATGACGGGCGAGAATGCATCTGCGAGAACCGAACAGAAGATCATCGTTTACGACGAGACTCGAACGGGTCAAGAGTTTGCGACGATGCCGTCCACGTCGCAGCAAGACCATGCACTGGCTTCGCAGAATGGCGACGAGCAAGCACTCAAGCACCCCGACTCCGACGATGTGCTTCTCACGACAGATACGGCCCCTGCGAATGCGAGCTTCGATACCCCTTCGCCAACCTCGCGACCCATTTCAGATTCGTCCGAGCAACCTCTGACCACTGACTCGTCCTCATCAAACGCGCACCGCAGCTCACTAGCTTTCCTTGCTTCCGCAATCTCGACAGGTGCCATCACGTCCGAAGTAGAAGGTGCTAGTAACGAGGCTCAAAAGGAATCTCCAGAGTCGGACGAAATCAGCCAAGGACTGGTCGACGCCCACTCTCCATCACACATCGAGACCAACGCCACAGCGCCACCTTCCTCGGATAGCACCTCGCGCGATCCAAGTGCGGATCGCAGACGCCTCGAACCAAAATCAGCAACCCGTCACGATCAAATTCCCAGTATTTTGACCGACTTTCTCAGTATGGACGCCGAGCTATCGGCAAAGGATAGCGAGAAACAGATCGCCAAGACCCCCTCTCGATCTACCCGAGACGAGATGTTTGCAACAGACACGAGTACTGACAGCTCGGGCCTGCCCATGAAGCGGACCATCAGTGGAAACTCGGATGGCCGCCGATCATCGGCGAGTTCGTCGTCAAAAGCAACTCGCGCCACCAAAGGCGTCTTCATGGCGCCAGCTGCGGGGCCAAGCATGGGCGGCTTTGTATCGCCCTTCTATGTTGCTCCACTCACGTCTACTGACTCTGGCGTGGCAACACGGGCGAGTCGCCCTTCTGGCCGTCGAGCCAGCGCGACAAGCGATGACTCCAGGAGCGTAAACAGCGGACCACGACGCGGCTCCTCTTCCCTTTCCTCTTCACTCGCGATACCAGACAGCGCAGCTGTAGAAGAGAAACAATCAACTGTTGTGACGCGTACCAACGACGACAATGCTGATCAGCCTCGAGAGCTCAGCGAGACCGACAAGGCTAGAAAAGTCAAGTCATTCGCTAATTTGCGAGCTTCGTCCAAGGATCAAGGCCAGGAGGCCCTGCCGCGTGCCAGCACCTCCAGGCTGCCGTCTCCCTCAGCCTTACTGCACGCGCCAGACGACCAAAAGAAGGCATCAAGTCCAAATTTACAGCCCAGTGTCAGCACTTCCGCCAAAGGCCTGCCTGGTCTGCCGTCCGAAGAATCCTCACCGCAATCTCGCAGTGTCTCACAACGGTTCTTCCGCAGGCCACAGACGAGTGGCGCTGAGGCAGGATTGCTTGGAGAGCGCTCAGCTCTGTCTTTTGCGAATGGCGAAGAAAGTACGGCCCTGCAGACGGGCTTGGTTCCTGGGCGTGCGTCTCTCGACGATGCGGGTCGGTCGTCGATGCCGTACTCTTCGTCTCCGACCGACAACAACTTTGAGATGCTGGCAGCACGAGACTCATCAGTGACACCAAGCAAGTCTAGCGAAGCAACCGAGCGTCAGTCTGTCACCGCCAACATGGACCGCACTCGTGCTTTCAATCTTGAAAGCAAAGATAGCGTCATCCTCGGCCGAAGACCGAGCGAGCAGAGCATTGGTCCCATCTCGCCTTCTTCGTCAAGGCTGGATTCGCAGGGTGGTGCAGCTGGACTGTTTGGCAACCCTCAAACGCGTCCGCGCACTTCGTCCCTGCTTCCTTCTTTTGGGTTCAGTCGAAGCCGCACAGGCTCCTCCGCAGGCCTGGAGGGATCTGGAAAGAGCCCTGGCACCTTTGGCAGCAGCACTCGCTCTGCATCTGGCGGCTTCCGGCGAGATCCGAGTGAGCCTGCCGGTCTGTCTGCTTCGAACTCACAGCTGGCGGAAGTCGCGGAAGTCAACGGCGGTGCCCAGTCGCCGCGGGTCTCGTCCAGCTCGCGACCGTCGTTCAGCAGGCAGCTGTCCGCAAGCACGGGCCTGTCCGATGCGGGTGCTAAGCAGGCCAAGCCTGAGAAAAAGTTCTCCTTGTCCGCCTTCCTGCCTTATGAAGATGAGGACGCGCCCGAATATGCAGAACGGATCGCTTCGACGGCACCAAAGTCGCAGATCGCCGCCGTCTTGGCGTCAAGCGCCGACACGTTTTACGTGGACGCCCTCCATCACTTTATGACACGCTTCTGGTTCAACAGCCTGCCGCTCGATATCGCCTTACGAAAGCTGCTCATGGACTTGCACTTGCCCAAGGAGACGCAGCAAATTGACCGCGTGATGGAGGCTTTTGCAAAACGGTACAACGAGTGCAACAGCGGCCTGTTTGCCTCTGATGACCAGCCTTACATCTTGGCCTTCTCGCTGATGATGCTGCACACGGATGCTTTCAACAAGAACGCCAAGAACAAGATGACCAAGGCCGACTACCTCAGAAACACGGGTGCCAGCGGGGTGCCGACCGAGATCCTGGAATATCTATACGACAATCTGACCTTCACCCAGTTCATTTACGTCGAGGACGAGGAGGGTGGCAAGCGGCGTCCATCCGAAGCTTCCGGCATGTCTCTGTCTGCGGCCAGCATTCCGTCATCACTGGGTTCACAGTCCACGATGGCGGCAAACAACCGCCTAAGAATTGATCCTTACTTCCTCATCACACAAGGCCGACTCGGCGAGTTGCGTCCGGACCTGGAAGATGTCATTCCCGAGGACTCCCCCTTCTCTTTTACAGGCTCGCTATCGACGTTCGACGTGGATCGACTCAACTCGGCCTTCCTTCACGCTCCAAGCATCGAGATTGTCACGACCAAGACGCAAATCGAACAGCCGGGCACAGCGACTCCCAACGCGCTTGAGATCGAGGAGGAAGTCGTCTCTCTCAAGGTCACCAAAGTCGGCGTGGTGAACCGCAAAGATGACGTTTCAGATGGAGGCAAGAAAGCAGCTTCTCGAAAGTGGAAGACGAGCGGTCTCTTGCTGACGGGCTCGCAGTTGTTGCTCTTCAAGGACGTCATCTGGATCAACGCCCTGCAGTCGCAGATCCTGGACCAGGCAGGCGACTCGCTCCTGTGCAATGGTATCCCAACCAAGGATGACACCACCAGCGACGTTGTTGAAGGCGGCGTTGTGATCTCGCCTAGGATCACCTACTTTAAGCCGGATGGCGTCATTTCGCTGGCAGACGCTGTGGCGGTCAAGGATAACTCGTATGGCAAGTACGACTTTGTGTTCCGATTGCTCGCAGCCAAGGGTAGGCAGTACCTTGTGCAGGCTCAGAGTGAAGACGACATGAACGACTGGATTCACAAGATCAACTTTTGCGCCAGCTTCCGCACGTGCAACATCAAGATCCGTGGTCTCGACCTTGCGCCTCGTTCCGGATTCATGGAAGGGTTGGATCGACGAGAAATGCTTGAGGAGCGCTTGGCCCGTGCGAACCTTTCGAGGACTTCATTTGACCACACATCTCGAAGGCTGGACGCGGACGACAGCGGAAGTTCGACGCCTGTAGCCGACGAAAGAGGCGACAGTTCGCGAGAGGGTACTCTTCGTCGAAGCATGGAACCGACGTCGAGACCGAGTGAATTCGATCCACCCGCTCGGCCTCGTTCGTCGGCTTCTCACCGACAGAGCCCAGCGTCTTCTGCGATCCAGAAGCGTGCTAGGGCGCGTCGCGAGATGATGCTTACCAAGATCGCCGAGACTGAAGTACAGTTGGAGCGAGCGACGGCTCGCTTGACGGACGAGATTCGGCTGGCTCGACACTTTGCCATTTTGACGCCGTTCCTCAAGTCGACGCGCGACCGCATCGAGATGTCGGCTCTGCCGCTGGCCAGCCGCATTCGAGCGCATCGTCTAGATGTAGCCAAGGCGCAGTCGCGATGCCAGATCTTGCGACTGGATCTGGCTGCTGGCGAACGCGTGGCTCGAGCGCTGCTTCCCAACAGCTATTTGTCGTCATCGGCGATGCGGGCTTCTGGTCGCATGCTACCTGCCACAATGGGTACGCCGCAGCTGTTGGAGCTTGGTCACATGTCGGATTCGCAGGCGCGGTTCGAAGAGCTTTTCGCACCAGTAGGAAAAGACGGCAGCAGCAGCATTAGCAGCAGCGGCTATGACTCTTCTTCGGTACCGGCTTCACTGTCCGGAACGGTGAACAAGCCAGCTTCGCATCAGAGAAACCAGATGAATTTGAACGCTGTTTCGGAGCAGCCGGCGGACGAGTCGCCGGTCATGTCGAGTAGACAGCAGTTGGATGAGCGCGAAGAAGGAGCAAGTCAAGTGGAAAGGCGCGCCGCTGGAGACGAAGTACCCGAGGACTGGGAATTGAGTCAAGTTGCACGTCCAGGCACCAATCGTATCAGTCTGGTGGATCTGCCCTCGCCGAACGAGTTAGAGCAAGCTACAGGTGGGCGCTTCCGATTCGGTCTCAGGTCAGCGGCCGAGTGATATGCACGTTTGCACAAACATGTATGTTGTGGCGGCCGGACTGAGCCGTCGGACCAAGCTCTCAGAGAAATTGGCTCGGTCTCCACGTTCGGAAGAACACGTTGGTTATTGTTTGACATCAGAGTAATGGATCATAGGCACTCCGCATATGCAATCGTGATTGTTGACGGGCATGCGCAATCAGAATCACGAATGAAAGTTGGCGTGGGATCTGGACACGATTTTCCTGGGCGAGAAGACAGATTGTGCACGTTGGGATGCGGGGTAAGATTTCTAGTTGCTTCTTTGCATGGACGCTTGTTTTCGCGCGAAAATAGGGAGCTGAACGCGACAGCTACGCACGGGAAGCCACAAAGCCACGAAGATCGGTGCGACTCGTGCGTGGTGATGTCGGCTTGATGTTGGGCTCAAAGTGCCACGGCTGCCTGGCCGACGATTGGGTTTGGCCCAATTCTCATGTACAGTATACAAGATTGCAATGAGGCTGATTCAAGCAAATGAAAGTCGTCATGATGGTTGGTTTCCCATGTTATCTCAGAGCGCTCGTGGCCGACAGATTTGTACGATGCACTGAGCGTTGTTGCCCGATTCCAGACTCCAGATTCACGATTCCAGATCGACAGTCCATTGGAAAACCGTGAATGTGCAGTGCGCCGAAAACGAGCATGGAGCGCATAAAATGAATGTGAAAGCCTGTGTGTGGAGTAGAGAGTCAAAACGCGACGCAAAATCTGTAAACATGTTGCAATCATCAATTCGTGCCCGGAAAGCACGGACATGTTTCGAGGTGTGCGCAAACGCTGGCTCTTCTTGAACGCTCGTGTGTGTCACCGGATCCAGCGTTTCACCTGTAACCGGAACATTGAGTCGACGCTTCTCGCTTCTTGCACGCTAACAGGTGCACTTTTCACAAGAACATCCATGTATGCACTTGTGTGGCACCCCAAGCCAACTCGTGCGAGATGCCTTTCTCATCAAACCGAATCCTATGGGGCAACACGCTTCTCACGATCTCATTCTCGGCTGCCGTTGCTCGCATGTTTCTTTCCATCTGTTTCCAACGCGCTTGTTTCCATTCGAGCAAGCCAAGTCGTTAGCAGCCTAGCAAGCTTTGCAAGCTTTGCAAGCTTTGCAGTGTGATCAAACACCGGCTTGAACAAGTTCTCTTCCCGTGACGTGTGATGCTGTTGAACAGTTCTGGCAAGCAAAAGAGCTCAACCCTCTCATGTGACGCTCACACGAGCGAGACTGCAAGACGAGCTTATTGCAAGAGAGGGGATGCGGATACGGCACACTCGGAAATTTCGAGTGTGGGGTAACTTGACTCGATCCAAGCAATCACGAATGGGTTGTTTCGTCTGCGTCAGCACAAGCAGTTTCGAGTCGGTGCGTACGAGTGGATCGAATGCCGAGCCTAGCAAGCGTCCGAGAAAACCAAAAAAGGTGTGTGTGTGTGCGCGTGTGCGCGTGTGCGCGTGTGCGCGTGCTTCTTGCTCCGGCAGCAAGGGTGAGCGGAAGGACCGGTTGAGAGAGCAAGACAAGGCCGTGTGCTAAGTTAGGCAGAAGAAACTCCACTTGGACCTTTTTGACTGACCGTACGCTCAAGCTTGGGCAAGGCGCAGAGAGCCATCAACTCATTCGTGATTTCCTCTGGCGAATCGCCGCGTCGGTTGGTGAGTAGAGTTGCTTCTTAGAAACAGCTGGCGTCTGGCGAGCTAGCAAGGGTGAGAACCACAGAGCTCTCGATCAACGGACGGCATTCACACTCGAAGCTCTTACACCAGCTCCGCTTAAGACGCTTGCTTGCTCCCTGCGCCCATTCAAATACCCGTTGCTTCTGCGATTATCCTACCTTTCCTATTATCGCTAAGCTCGGTTCTACCCTTTCCCTCCTGGCTCCTGTCTCTTGCTTCCATCCCAGAGGACTCCGCCCTCATACATACCCCAGACGGCTGCTTACTACCTCTCGCACCCGTTCATCTTAGAACGCATTCGTCGACTATCGCCTTTCAACTCACAGCCGCATACCCCGGCACGAACATCTTGGAAAATGTCCGACTTCCCCTCCACGGAGAACGGCAAGATCTCGTTCAAGGGTCGCGTCGTCGTGGTCACCGGTGCCGGTAACGGTCTTGGTAAAGCGTGAGTAGAAAACATGATTCACCTCGACGCGCATCGAAGCAGCTCTCGACCGGCACGATTTGGCCATGAGCTGCACCAAGCGTCGGCTTGTAATCGTAGCTTAGCAAGGAAATGATTGTACTGACGTGGATCTTTTCATGTTTTTCAACCTTTTGTCTGTCGCCTTGTCTGTTCCTACATCTACCATTGCAGATACGCGCTCTTTTTTGCTTCGCGCGGCGCAAAGATTCTCGTAAACGATCTCGGCCCTTCCGCCCAAGACAAGAACAAGAAGGCTGCCGATGTTGTGGTCGAGGAAATCACCAAGGCCGGCGGCGAGGCCATCGCCAACTACAACTCGAACACCGAGGGTGACAAGATCATCCAGCAGGTGATCGACAAGTGGGGCCGCGTTGATGTTGTCATCAACAACGCAGGTATCCTTCGTGACAAATCGTAAGTTCTTTGCGTTCCCTCGATCCAGCGCGCGCGCCTGCCCGCCAATCGATCTCTGCTTGCACGACGATGCCTCAACGCAGATCGGCTGACCAAAACACTCTTGCTCTCTCAACGCATCTACAGCTTCAAGGCCATGACTGACAAGGAATGGGACCAGATCATCGCTGTTCACATTACCGGCTCGTACGCCTGTGCCAAGGCTGCATGGCCCCACATGCGCAAGCAAAAGTTCGGCCGCATCATCAACACCTCGTCCGCTGCCGGTATCTATGGCAACTTCGGTCAGGCCAACTATGCGGCCGCCAAGCATGCCATGATCGGTTTCGGTAAGACACTCGCCATCGAGGGTGCCAAGTACAACATTCTTTCCAACATTCTCGCCCCTGTCGCCGCCAGTCAGCTGACTGCGACCGTCATGCCCCCCGAGATGCTCGAGAACCTGACGCCCGACTATGTCGTCCCTATCGTTGCCTATCTCGTCTCTGCAGAGAACAAGGAGGTCTCTGGCCAGGTCTTCGAGTGCGGTGCCGGCTTCTTCGCGCAGGTGCGTCGCGAGCGCAGCCGTGGTGTGGTCTTCAAGACTGACGACTCGTTCACCCCTGCTGCTGTTCGTGCCAGGATCGACGAGATTCTGGACTACGACGAGAAGCCGGAATACCCCTTCCGCATCACGGATGCCAACCACATGGAGTTCCTCGAGCGTGCCAAGGAGGCCAAGACCAACGACCAGGGTGAAGGTCCCGTGCGCTTTGAAAACAAGACGGTGCTCGTGACCGGTGCCGGTGCTGGTCTCGGTCGTGCCTACGCTCTCATGTTTGGCAAGCTGGGAGCCAACGTGGTGGTCAACGACTTCCTCGAGAAGAACGCCAACGCTGTGGTCGACGAGATCAAGAAGGCGGGCGGCAAGGCTGCGCCTGCTGTCGGTTCGGTCGAGGACGGCGACAAGATTGTCAAGGCGGCTACCGACGCTTTCGGCTCGCTGCACGTCGTCATCAACAACGCCGGTATCCTGCGCGACAAGTCGTTCGCTGCCATGTCGGACCAGGAGTGGCACGCCGTTCTCAACACGCACTTGCGCGGTACCTACAGCATCTGCCACGCTGCCTGGCCCATCTTCCAGCAGCAAAAGTACGGTCGTATCGTCAACACCACCTCGGCTGTCGGTATCTACGGCAATTTTGGTCAGGCCAACTACTCGACTGCCAAAGCGGGCATCATTGGCTTCACCAACACGCTCGGTATCGAGGGGAAGAAGTACAACATCTTGGCAAACACGATCGCTCCGAACGCTGGTACCGCCATGACGGCCACCATCTGGCCTCAGGAGATGGTGGATGCCTTCAAGCCCGAATATGTCGCTCCCATGGTCGGTTACCTGGCGAGCGAGGCCAACGAGGACCTCACCTCGAGCCTGTTTGAGGTCTCGGGTGGTTGGGTCGCAGCTGTGCGCTGGCAGCGTGCCGGTGGCCACGCCTTCAGCCACGGCAAGCCTCCCACGCCAGAAAAGATTGTCAAGAAGTGGAGCAAGATTGCCGACTTTGAGACCAACCCATCGTGGCCCACAAGTCCAAGCGACTCGCTCGGCGACATTGTCTCGAACTTTGGCCAGTCAGAGGATGACGATGACGACGAGGATGACGCGGCTGGTGGCGACTACAGCGACCCTGAAGACCCCGAGATTGTGCAACAGGCCAAGAAGGACCCCATCGACGATTCGGAGTTCTCGTACGGCGAGCGCGATGTGATCCTGTACAATCTGGGCGTGGGTGCTACCGAGAAGGACCTCGACTTGGTGTTTGAGCAGGATGATGACTTCAAGGCGGTGCCCACTTTTGGCGTGATTCCTCAGTTCATGGCGAGCGGAGGTATCCCTCTGGACTGGCTGCCCAACTTCAGCCCGATGATGCTTCTGCACGGTGAGCAGTACCTTGCCATCAAGAAATCCATCCCTACGAGCGCTACGCTGGTCAACAAGCCCAAATTGATGGAGGTGCTGGACAAGGGCAAGGCTGCTGCAGTTACCTCGGTCGTTCACACCCACGACAAGGAGAGCGGCGACCTGGTGTTTGAGAGCCAGAGCACCGTCTTCATTCGTGGCTCGGGAGGCTTCGGGGGCAAAAAGACGGGCAAGGACCGTGGTGCTGCGTCGGCGGCCAACAAACCACCGTCGCGCAAGCCGGACAAAGTGGTGACGGAAAAGACGACGCTTAGCCAGGCGGCGCTGTACCGTCTTTCAGGCGACTACAACCCGCTACACATTGACCCCAGCTTTGCTCAGGTTGGTGGCTTCGAGAAACCCATCCTGCACGGACTGTGCTCGTTTGGTATCTCGGGCAAGCACGTGTTCCGCGAGTTTGGCGCGTACAAGGACATCAAGGTGCGCTTCACAGGCCATGTGTTCCCCGGCGAGACGCTGGAGACGAGCATGTGGAAGGAGGGCAACAAGGTCATCTTTACCACTCGTGTCGTTGAGCGCGACACGCAGGCGCTCGGTGCTGCTGCCGTCACGCTTGCCGACGAGTAACTCGTGAATGTATCGAGGAATGATTCAGATTCAGAGTCTCATGTGTTAATCAATCACAAATGTCAGTTGTGTTTCGCGAGCGAGCGTTGTGCGAGCGAGTGCATGGTGGTGAGATGGCTGAGCGGAACCAAGTCAGAATGCATACGAGATGAGTCGTGAGTGCTGATGAGGACCAAATCGGTGACTCACAACTGTGAGGGTACGCGACGTCTCTGCTGAGGTACCGTGGCTGTCGTCAAGGTGTGTACTGTGTGTGCACTGAGCAGGATAGGCACTCTTATTCGTGATTCACGATTGTCTCGACGGATGTTCCGGGACGGTCCAGGAAAGTGGCGATTTGCGACACAACGAAGCGCCGTGCGCAGTCGTGCGTGGGGCGTCTCAGTCCTCAGCCTGCGGTGTGTCTGGACTTGATTCTAGATTCCGCGTTGGTGATTTATTGAGGATTTTATTCACGATTGTGATTGAGCGGAAGAATATTCAATCGGGCGCCAGCGCGAAGTTGGATTCGTGATTGCACGGCGCTCCCGACATAAAGCGAGAGAGACTCACGACTTGTGACTGTAACTGCGTTGTGCGTCGGCTGGGCAACCAACACATGTCGCTGAGAACGCGCGCGTCTTGGATTCACGATTGCAACGCTCAGGCTTGCGTGAAACGCCTCTGACTGGTGACTGTTGAAGCTCTGCTCGCAGTTGAGGATTCGTGATGACTTACAGGATTGATTGGTGCGAGACTCGTGACTTGATTGACATCCAGCAGCCCAACATCGCATTCACAATTCTCTTTGTCGATCCGTCTGCTCTTTCTCCAGGCGCCTTGCAAGTCTCAAGTCTCATTTCAAACATTGCTCATCTTGCTCACAAAGCGGTGCGAGCGCTCATTGATCGACCGACGTGCTCAACCTCTTAGTTTGCCCACGCTTCATCAAGATCGCTCCCGCCGAGCTGCCAAAGTGGTTTGCCTGCATTCGATTCACATCCACATTGCGGCGTCGACTGTGGACTGGACTTGTGTGCATCCCTCATGCGCTTTCTTTTCCGTCCTCGCTCTGTCATCTCCACTAGTACTACTACTACCTCCACCACCGCAACGAGCTCGATCGCATCCGTCTACAACGATCAGCATCTCTGCATCCGAGCCATCGGTGCAAACAGGTCACTCCATTCGTATCGCCATCGTACCCTCGCTGCTCCCTCAGTAGCGCTTGCAAGAGCCAAAAGCACCCACCATCCGACCCACCAAGCCTCAGCAACCAAGTCTCCCGTGCTGCCCAAACCCTCACATATCGCTTCTACACTTCCGTCCGAGGAAGCGCGTGTTTCCGCAACTCACCCTCCACCACCACCGCATCAAGGTCCACCTCGACTCGTACGCTACCAGGCTGAACATACACCCCAACTTGCGCTTTCGCTCTACCCTTCCTCCTTCACGCACGCTTCCTACCCGGATCCTCTCTCGTACCGTGCGCATCTTTCTAATCGACGCGCTCCAGCTAGCCTGTTTGGACTGTTTCCAAGCACAAGCGCCACAGCCGCAAGCTTGCAAGCAAGTTCGGATCCGTTTGCTTACCGTCAGTCTGGTTCAAGCTTCCAGACCAGTCCAGCTACGCCCACACAAGCTTCACAAGCTTCACAGGCCTCGCAGGCTTCGCCAGAATCCATCGTCGAGAGCAGCGAGACTGCCTCATCAAACATGGCGGCTTCGGCTTCGACGTCCTCCATCATCAACGCCGCCAAGACTGGCGAAGCGGAGCTGAATCAGCGCAAGAAGAACGGCTCTACGACAAGCGCTACCGGAGCGGGCGCTGCAGCTCCCAAGACCGACAGCACGCTTGGGCACCACGCTCACCACCATGGGCATGGCCATCACCACGACCACGGCTCGGCCGAAGAAGCGGACCAACTGCTCGCTGCTCTGAAAGGAAAAGGCGATCGAGGTTCCAACATCACGCTCGCCGGCCTGGTATCCAACGTCGGTCTCTGTGGTGCCAAAGGCGTCGCAGGAGTGTACCTGAATTCAGCGGCGTTGCTCGCGGATGCGGCGCACTCGTTGTCCGACATGTTTGCGGATCTGGTGACTTTGTTCTGCTGGAAAATGTCGCAGAAACCGCCTTCGGCGTCGCATCCGCTGGGGTACGGAAAGTACGAGACGATGGGATCGTTGGGTGTGAGTCTGGTGTTGGTGGCAGGAGCTGTGGGAATTGGGTTCCATTCGTACGGCTTACTGTTGGAAGCGTTGCAGCCGACGTTGCAGCATGCGCCTGCTGCTTTGCAGGCATTCGGGCAATTCACAGGCTCGTTGGCCAGCGCTGGAGGATTGTTGCATGATCATCATGATCATGCTGGTTCGGCTGCTGCAGATGCCAATGGAGGCGTGCTTGATCCGAACGCCATGTGGTTTGCGTTACTCTCGATCGTCGTCAAAGAATGGCTCTATCACGCCACGCTGAAAATCGCACGTCAGGAGAACTCTTCGGTTCTCGAAGCCAATGCTCTACACCACCGTTCCGACTCTCTCTCCTCGGCAGTTACCTTTCTAGCGATCGGAGGCTCGTACCTTGGCTTCCCCGTTCTCGACCCGCTCGGTGGCCTACTTGTCGCCGGCCTGATCGGCAAGCAAGGCGCCGACCTGCTCATCGGCGCTCTTGCCGAACTCTCCGATCGAGGCGTAGACCCCGAGACGCTCCAAATCCTCGACCACGCCATCCTGCAAGTTCAAATCTCCAACCCTCTCCTCCAAGGCTGGAAAGACCTCAGAGCTGTCAAAAGCGGCGTTAGCACTTTCGCAGACGTCACCCTCCAACTCCCAAACGACACCACCCTCGTCCAAGCTAGCCATGTAGAAGCCGCCGTCAGAGACGCTCTTATGCATTCCATCAAGGGCGTCAAAGAGGTCAGAATCAGATTGGTCACCGTAGACGCTCCCAATTAACGTTAGAATCCACGCGTCTTCTCGCTCAACCTCACTTGCTCGTCTTTCCCAACGTGCAACTGTGACGGCTGATTCGCACTCTCATTTCTCTGCAAGCTTAAACCAGACGTCAAGCAGAAACCCCCCACATTCAACATCACATCTTGTTTCCAAAATTAGATTCGGCTGCTGCTGTGCGAGAATGCTGATACATGCTGCTGATCGGAATGGCCTGAAATGCTGAGAGGTGTTCGCGATGAAACAAAAGGAAAAAAATGGACTCGTAGCTACGGTCTCCCCGCCTTCATTTTGATTACGTGGCTGTGGCAGTGGGCGCAGCGCCAGGCTCTGCCTGCCTTTGCCAAACTGTCGCTTCGACTTGACCACCGCTGCCATTTGGCGCTGTCGGTGTCCCGCTCGGTTTTGATGCCAACGACGTACTGGAAAGCGTCTGCGCTGCAGCGCCCATCGACGCGAGCCCGGCGGTGGCGGAGGTGGGTGAGCCGGTCGGTGACAGAGACGGTCCAGGCATTGCTGCCGCCGTCGTTTTGCCCGGCGCCGAAGTGTATTTGGTTACTGTGGACGATGGCGAGGTCACGCTCGAACCTGTTGAGGCAGCGCTACCGGCTGCGCCTGCTTGTGTGTGGAAAGGAAACGCACTTGCTGCGCTGAACGTCGTAGGCGAGACCGGTGGACCCCCGAGACCAGGTGTCTGACCGTTCCTCTGTCGAGTGATGAGCGTCTTGAGCGCGGAGATCCACTTGATCTCTTCGTCCTCACCCGGTGCACACAGGATGAACGTGCGCTTAGGCGTGATGATTTGGAAGCAATTCTCTTTGCGTTTCTTCGACCCAACCATGCCGGCGGTCATGTTCGAGGCAACACCTGCTGCTGCTGCCACCATGCTGCCTCTCCGTTCAGGCTTTTCCGGGCCGCGTGCGGAATCTGCTGCGCTAGGCGAAAAGGCTGTTGTGGCATCGCGATCGCTGAAAGCGCTGAGGCCGTTGCTTTCAAGGCCGAATGGATTTGAGCTCGGCGAACCGATGCCTGGCGAGGTGGGCATGCCGGACGACACCTTTTTGGATTCGTACTCGATAGCATCCAACATGGCGGCAATCGGGATCTGCCGATGCGCTTTCGAGTCCATATGGCTGCGCGAGTAGAGTAAGCGTGACGATGTGAGCACAAACCATCGCTTTCGCCACACTTTTCGACGACCGCTCTGTTTCATCAAGTAACCCTGTGTAATGACTTTGTTCGGATCTCGACTCAGGTCATTTCCCGGAGTCGACAACGTAGAGATGCTGAGCAAAGGTGGCTGGCCTTGAGAAGCTTGTTGCTGCTGCGACTGCAGTTGCAAATGATGTGGTTGCTGCTGCGGGTGAGAGGCCATCTGAGAGCCTAAGGCTGGTAAAGGCATAGCCTGGTCAGCGACTTCCTCCTCATCCCACTCATCTTCTTCGTCCGAACTGCTGAGCACCTGTTTTTCACCTCCGCCCGGTGCGAGACTGGGACTTGCTGGCGGGTCGACGGCTCCGCTCGAGTAGGACGCCAGCCTGCGACTTGCACTAACGCTTCGCTGACGCGGCAACGTTCCGAAACTTCCCGAAGGATGACGCTGATGGCCACCTATATCGCTCAGCTCGCTCCCCGAGGCTTGGCCTCCACCAGGCGATTGTCCTGCGGCGAGGAAGGACTGTGATGGATCTGCACGTGTCGAAGGGCTGCCAGAAATGGACTGGCCTGTAGAACTGGTGTAACTGAGACCGTATCGCTCTGCACTGGTCTCGCTGTCACTAGTGGCCGTAAGAGGACTGAAGGCAGCAGAACCTGGGATGGGTCTGGGCTGTGCGGGGGCTGTGAAAGTGCCGTGACCAGAAATGCCAATCTTGATGGGGACAGCGTTGGAGGATTGCATTCGCTCTTGAGAGAGAGATCGTCGGCTAGACTGCGGTTGCGGGAGCGTAGAGCAAGGTGCGGGCGTTTCGGAGTTGGCAAGCTCCAAAGCGGCCATCTCTTGCGTCATGGTGCTGCTCTGCGCATACTGTGTCTTGACCTCGTTTAGCACTCTTATCCAAGACTCCATGTCAGCCTTGGAGGAAGCACGAACGTAAAACGTGCGCTTGGGAGTGACGATGCCAAACGTGTTGATGCTCTTCTTAAGCTCGACAGAGGCGACTGTCTTGATGTCGCCAACATCGATGAAGCGCAGCAGCTGGTACTCCTTGTCGTTCTTGTAATATGCCAGCTTGGAGGAGCGAAGCACCCACCACCTCTTTTTCCAAGTCTTGCGCTTCTCGCCCTTCTTTTCGAGATAGCCAGATTTGACGGTGGACTCGGTGAACATGTTGTGGTGCGCTTCACTGCCGTCAAGATCTTCAGCATCTTCGTCGTCCTCATCACCATCGATGTCGCCTTCGAGGTCTTCGTCCTGAATGCGTAAAGGTGGATGTAGCATCGATGGCGACTGGGCAGTCAATGTGTCGGGATAGGTGGTGCGAGTAGAGATCGTTGGTGCAACAGGCTTCATGGTGGCCAAAGATCCAGAGCACACGGTCGTAACTGTGATGGCCTCGCGAAAGTGGCGCGCTTCCAAGTGCGTTGATGTTAGTGTGCTTCAAGCCGGGCGTCGGTTGCTAGGGTCGCATGGCGCGCTGATCAGAGGATGATTCAGCAGCGAGATGTGCTGAGCGAGACACAGCGGAATAGATTCGTTGGTCGGGATGGTTGTATGCCGGGTTCAAGTTGAGGTGATGATGATGGGCGCAGTCACAAAGTGACGGATAGTGAGTGCATCCTCCTCCACCCGCTTCAAGACATTCGTGATTGCGCGAAAAGGCCAGACAAGAGCTAAGAGCTAACTAACTTAACCGAACCACGAACCACGAATCACGAACCACAATCACGAATCAACGAAACGAAATTCACACCAAAATCGAGCTGTGCACGGTGTTGTTCTGCCAAGCCGAATGGGTCGCACAGATCTGTGGCCAGACCAATCTGTCCCGAGCAATCACGTTTCACGATTCGTATTGGAGATCGCAAAACTGCTCGAGACACAGCACAAGCGTATCTGAATGTCTTGGCTCCTCTTGAGTGGTCTTTCAGTCACAAACTCACGAGATTGCGAGGGTCGTGAGCTGTGCGTCGGCGACCACAGACACTTACGACTGACAATGTGACTCGTGACCGCTGCTGAAGCATGGACGATTACTAAGTCGGGGGAATCTTGAATTGTACCATTATTCTGGCTCCGCCTGGTTGCAAGCACGGTTTTCGTACGATAGAAACCCAATCCTCCTCAAATACGCGGATCCGCATCGGTCACGATTCGCGATTCACGATTCACGATTGCAAAGCACACATTATCAGCGTTGCATGCCATAGACTTATTCGGTGGATACCGTATCCGCATTCACATCGGCCATCATCATCGCATCATGTTTCGCCAAGCACTAGCACCATCCACACGATCGGCTGTCCGCGTCGCCGCTCTGCAGCCCGGTTCGGCTGCTCAGGTTCGGTTCGCATCGGGAGGCTCGTCGTACAATCAGCCTACGGGTCTGCTCTTCGGCGAAAAGGTATGTTCTGCACAGCTTGACCACGAGCCTGTCGACGAGGTTGTTGCAAGAGTTTCATTTGAGTGAAAGCTGGAACCATGACGAGGTGTGTTTACTGGTCGACTGACTGAATCCTGATTTGGCTTGACCTTCCACAGATTCCCAAGGGGCACAAACGACAGAAGGAGGACTGGGAAAACATGTACTACTTTGGTCTCTTTGGCGGTATGCTCTTTGCAGGCGTCGTTCTCTTGTACAAGCCCGACACCAGGTACGTGTATGGTTTCCGTGAATCTGATCAACTTGTGTCTCGATTTCTGACCGTTTCTTCTCTCGACAATGCACATTTCGCCGTCAATCCAACAATCCACTCTTCATCTACACAATCAGCATTCAATCTTGGGCCATGGCCGAGGCGAAAAAACGCCTGGAATCATCCGGAGACGTATACCAATACAAGCCATCGCCAAACTCTGGTCACCCCAACGGCGTCTAGAACCTCTACACAAAGTACATCACTTTGGCACCGTAGCAATCTCAGATCGATTCGGCTATCATTCCATGTGCCATGTGCCGATTGACAGAACGTGACGGCCTCCAAGGACACCACTATTCACTTGACGGCGTGACGACGGCTTCCAAGACAGACTGAGTCAAGTATTGTGCAGGTGATAATTCAGCGTCAACAGCACATCCCGTCTCAAAGTACTCTCACAGGCGCTTAAGCGAGGCAAGTCCTTGGCACGGCCGTATTCAACCGCAGTGAGAAGGCTATCGCTTCATTAACAAGAGCATGCTGATGATGACGCAACCCTACTCCTTTTTGTGGTCTATAGCTTGGCGATGTAGTCAATAGGCTTTCCTAGCGCAGCGCACTGGTCGTTCCTTTGTGCGATCGCCTGCATCCTCTGTTGGACGGGCCCGAAGCTCAGCGCCTGGAGCCGCGACGCTGTCAGTTGTTCCCATTTCGTCCCTCCCGCTGAGGTCGTCCTTGTCAGCGATGAGGCGTACGCCTTTCCACGCGTACGGAGATACGTTTGCGATGGAGCGGGGTTGCCCGTACGGATGAAAGAAGCAAACTGATCTAGAATGCTCGCCATCCACGGCAGGTCATTGTTATCACGGTACGGAAGACGGAAGCCAGATCCTGCCGTGTGGAAAAACGTCATCAAGTCGCCCGAGTGACACATGTAGTAGCTCGCAGGACCCAGATTGCCTCGCTTGGGCTGGCATACGCCTTGCGGGTCGTAGTTGGGGATCTGGTACGATCTCTGGTCGTAAAAGTAGGCGTAGACGGCGGGGAAGACAGAGTTGACCGCCGAAGCATAAGCCATGCTCTGAATGCCGCATCGGAACTTGATGTCGGTGTTGACCGCAACAGTGAGATTTTGAACGCCATACTGAGAGACAGGAAACGTGTTGGTTTCGCGCAACACAATATCGCTGTAATTCGACAGGATTCCTGCCGTCTTCATGGCGTTGGCAAGACTAGTTTCCGAAGCGGGAGGTACGATGCCGAGCGAGCCCAACTCGTCACGCATCGTGCCCCAGATCACAGGGACCCGGTTGACGTGCCCCTGCGCCTGGTCAGGTCGCCTCATGTCGAGACGAGGAGAACGAATGTAAGTGCCATCCTGCACGATGTAGTTGATCGGGTTTCTGAGAAAGTCATCAACATTCTTGCCACGCAAACACCCAAGTACGTCGGATGCCGCATTACAGCCCAGAGCCTTGACCAGATCGTCACCGCCGAATTGGCGCGCCTGGTCGATGGTTAGATAGACGAAAGAGTTGTCGTGACCTCTACCGCTCAGTATAATAGCACGATGGAAAAGACCGGCGGCAGCGGGCGAAGCGAGCATGCTTTCCACCTGCTGTGCACCTGCCGATTGACCGGCAATGGTGACCCGGCTCGGATCGCCGCCGAACTGCTTGATGTATTTCTGCACCCACTTGAGCGCTGTCACCACATCGCCAACGCCGTAATTGCCTCTAATCTGATCATTGTAAGCCAGAAAGCCGAGCGATCCCAAGCGATAGTTGATGGTCAAAACCACAACGTCGCCTCGACTTGCGAGATTGCCTCCGTCAAAGGTAAAATCGAGGCCACTGCCGGACATGTAGCCGCCTCCGTGGATCCAGACGAGGACAGGCTTGAGCTTTCTGCTGTCAGATGCTTCAGTAGTAGACGGCAAGTATGGGGTAAAGATATTTGTCACAAGACACTGTTCAGTGAAGGTAGTGTCGGAACCCGTCTGAGGACATTGGTCTGCGCGGCCGGTTCGGATTGCAGCGACCGAGGTGCTTGGTGCTGTTCGAGCGTCGAACACGGTCGAGTAGGCGAAGCGGTCGGTTGGGTTGGCGTACGGTACAGATTGGAAGCGGAAGGAGAGGGCATCACGGAAGCCAGTATATTGGACGCCATTGCTCTGCGTACTTATGTGCCATCGCGGGCTCGTATCGGTTGTATTGGCCGTGTTCCAGGGCGCACTTTGCGTACATAAGCCCGGATACTTGCTATGCCTACTGGGGCGGGAAGTCGTATACGTAGCTATACCACTATTATCGACCGAGGCGGTTAAAGCATTTCCACTTGCCAACCAGTACATCTGTGTGGCCGAGTAGGTGCCATCATAGACCATATAGTTGACCTGAGCTTGCAAGCCAGCGTCTTCGACAGCAGAGGGAGGGGCGAGCGTTTCGCCGAGGTCGCGGCATCTGGCATCTGCATCGGTTGCGCTCAAGGGGGAGGATAGGAGGAGGTAACCAGCCTGACGCAAAGCAGAGTTGGCCTTATTCCAGTCCAGATCGTTCTGGTACAAGACGCGGACGCCGCTGCCCAACAATGACACCGATGCTGCCTGTACTGCACAGGAGGCAGCTACAATACAGAGACATGCACAGAAGGCAATGTTCGGCAGCATGCTATCAACCAACGTCGGCCGTGCTGGCGAGGAGTACGAGATCAGGGCTGTATGGACACGAACGAAGGCTAGGGGCGAGATTCACAGACATTGTCCAGCACTTATATCTGTCCATGGCAACAAACTGTCGTCCATAGCTCTGAAATGAATGCCGGCGCCCGAAGGTACATACGAAGGCAGTACATCGGCCCCTGCGACTCGAGAATGCGTAGGCGGCGTCAGCAGGATCATCGCGGCATCTCGCTCAGGGGTTGCAAGGCCTGAGTGTGAGCACAAGGAGACACGCGGTCCAAGCAAGGCGAAGAATGATTAGCCGAGCAGGAACGCGTCGGCTAAGAATGCCGGGGTCAAGTGTGGACCCTTGTGACACGATGCAAAACCGCCCGTCGTGGCCGATGCGTTGGCATGTGATCTAAAATGACAATCTGGCAGGACAAGTACGGCACGGCTAGGCGAGATTCGATGCAGAACAAACGACAAACAAAAGGTAGGGCGAATAAGGTCTTGGGGCTTTGAAGGATTGATTCGCGCTGTAGCTCTGTGCCTTGAACTTCCGAGATGGCCCGCTGACGACACTGAGTAGACGACGGTCGTGTCATATAATCCTGGCAACCACTAACAACATGGTCGAGCTCAGAGTCTAAGAAAACAATGGAACAAGCCAAATATAGTAGTCATTTGCAAGGCGTGGAAGTCGAGATTCGATGGAAGGGGTCATCTACGCAAAGTTGTCACAAGGTCCGAAAAGCAGCGGGGATGATGGGGACGAAGAATACGAGGGTCCGGAATAACAGATCTCATCTAGAAGGCTTGCTGCGCCCGAGGTTCGTGCCTGTTTTAAGCTTTGCAACAGGCCGCATCTGTACTCGAGTGTGTTACCTAGACTCTGTGTTGCCGCGTTGCTTTGTTGTTTCCGACGTGTTTAACAGTGCCTTGCAATTTGATACCTTGGAGAATGCAGATTTTATGTAACTTAACTACAGGCAAACACGCCAACAAGCGACAAAGTTGTAGCTTGGATCGACTGTGAAACGGTTGCAGCCGGTGAGCTTGGGCCTCGTAATCCAAGGCAACGCAGCGACTAACAACCCTCACCTCGTGACTCTGTCGTATCGTTGTTTGATCGTGGCAAACCAAGGGTTTCGTGGTTGGTATGATTTTTCTTTCTTTCTTTCTTAAATTTGCATGGAATCACGAAGCAGGGAAGCCGCTCTAACGACACATTGTGAATGGGAGCTTCATTCCAATCTTCGAGGCCTCTTGGCGTGGTCCAACCGGCATTCACGATTGGTCTTGTTTTCGAGCAGATTCGAGCTTCTTTGCTTGTGTGCCGAGCAAGGTACCGAGTGTACCGAACAAGCAAAGATCGCATGTTTCACTCAACTGAGCGTTGTTAAGGTTGCTCGAAGCCGATCAAGACCCATGCTCGAACGTTGGACGGCATTGTCAGACAGAACTACAGCAGGAAGAAACATGAAAGGCGGATTTGCTTGTTCATGATACGAAATACTGGATTCGATTCACAATTGTTCGAGAGAGCTCCAGTCTGCTGCATTCAAGTGGGCAAGGAAAGAAGAAGGAGGAAGCGCAGAGAAGACTCAGACTCGTCGGACGATGTCGTCAGTTTCTACATGAGGTACAGCCGTGCAAGGTAAGAGCAGAACCGACGAGCTCTTAAATCCGAGGGTCGAGCACGAAGACGGGATCTAACAAGCTAGGATGCTCAGCACGCAGCACCCACGCAGCACCAGCAACGTCACAGATTTTCAGGGTCCAGACATGAAAGCTGCGAGCAATTCAACGATTCACAATTACGAATCCCGAATCGTGAATCGTGAATCGTGAATCGTGAATTACGTGGCTTGGCTAGGCTCAGCCTTCCTCCAACTTTGTCTGAAAGCTCTCACGTCTTGGCAGGGTAGAGTGTGAGTGAGTTCAGTTACCAAAGTCGTTAATATATTAAATATAATAAACTCGAACCCAACCCGACCACAAACGACATCATCATTCGTCTGACAAGTTGGCTTACCCGTGACTGGACACCACCCCGCTTCCTTTACGACTTGTACCATACTCCATCTCGAACCTCGACTGCTATTCTCGTCACAATGCCCGAACGTTCGACCGGGCCAATGATGTTTATTGGCGAGAGATGTGCATTCGAAGAATGTCATCGAGACGACTTCTTGCCATTCAAGTGCAGCGACTGCCGCCAACACTATTGCTCGAGTCACTTTCGACCACAAGCTCATCGATGCTCGCACTATGATGCTCACAATGCCGACTATCGCGTGCCGCTATGTCCCATCTGTGACAACCCACCCGAGGGATGGAAGCGCGATCAGGATCCCAACGTTGCCATGGATCGCCACCTCTCAGGTCAATGTCCCAAGCTCGATCGCCATGGCTACCTCAAGCCCAATGCTACATTACCAAAGGCAACACAGATCAAAAGGATAAAAAAGACAAACGAGTGCTCGTTCGTCAAGTGTTCCAAGATCATGGTGGTACCCATCACGTGTCCTCAATGCTCGGCATCCTTCTGCCCATCTCATCGTGCCCCGAATCAGCACAGCTGCAAGCATGCCCCTCCTTCACTTAGCTCTCCAGCATCACCCTCTTCGCATCTAACTCCAAATGTCTCGGCAGCAAATGGTATCAAGAATGCTTTCCAGAACCTCAAGATCAGCAATCCCGCAGCAGCATCCAACAAGCCAGCTTCAACATCGAAGCACGCACCTTCAAGTAATACAACTCGTCCAACAGACGCCTCAAACTTGAGCACAACATCAGCGCCTTTCGGCAAAATGTTTGACAAGTCTGAAAAGTGGGTGCCAAAGCCAATCTTTGGCAGGGCTTGATCGGTTGCATTGAATGATTGCAGAGCAGCATCTCTGCTCTTGCACGATCGATATGCCTTTCCTTGGATCGTTGCTGGTCAAGGCCTATTGGAACACCAGACAACCTCGACTGACCTATCCCTCTATGACTTCTCCTTTCGTATACACTCGCCCCAACACACAGACGCGCAAAGGCGGAAAGACTATCAGCCGTCCGCGCCATGCAGGCACGCCAACGCAAGGGCATTCTTTCTAAAGCGGACGAAATCAAGTTGGCGGAAGAGATGGCAATGCTCTCCAAGACGGATCGAATGAAAGCTTCAGATTCGGACTGCATCGTGATGTAATTTTCCTTTGGCCGCTTTCAAAGCACACAACATCCCTGATACCCTTTGACTCCATTACTACCCTTCTAATACAGAGATGTTAGTATACATCAACTCTACATCGCGCTGGGCTGTGTTCGAAACGACTTGGCCAGGTTTTCTCACTCGTCGTACACGAGTTGACGAAAAGTGATGCTGATCCTAGGACCTTTGACTTTGAGCTCCTTGGGAATTTCGTGGGTATAGAACTTTTGCGTCTGACCTTGCATGACAAGCAAACTGCCTCCCGCAAGAGTCCAGCGCTTCCTGGTCTGCTCCTTTCCATGCGCTTCTGCCCTCTTGGTTGCCTTGCGCTGCATTATCCAGCTTCGATCTGCACCTAGAGATACAGTGACAATCACCTTGTTCTCGATGTTGTCCGAATGTCTTCCAATGTAGACACTGCCGTCATCGTATCGATTGAGCATGCAGTGATTGAAGCGTACTTCTTTGCCCAGACACTCGTCTGATGAGATGAGCGAGGCGATATGATCAAGCAACGGGGGGAAAGGTGAATGCAACTCGACGGGGTGTCCGCTATACTTGAGATGCAAGCCTGGAGCTGTAGCATACGCAGCAATTTCGCGGCTCTGTGTAATCTCTCGTCCGTAGACTTTTAGTTTGGGACGATACCATTCGGGCAAACGATCGAGTTGCGAACGCCATTCTTCGGCAAGAGAGCGATCAATGAAGTCGGGTTGGTAGTAGACTTCGGCATCTGGAAGTTCGTCTAATCTGAAGGCAGAGCAGAACTCGGGTCGAGTCACTTGGTGGAATGGTCCGCGATGATGGAACTTTGGCGCGGCGATGGCGACAGAAGGGTCAAACGCTGTGCGGAGTCGCTTGGAGTTTGGCTGATCATCTGTTTGAATTGCAACTTGCGATTGTTTTCGTTTGGCGATGATTTCGTCTGTTTTGATCAGAGGGAGCTTCGTGCGCTGCGCTCCAAACTTTACATTGAACAGCGTGCTTTGGAATGTGCGTTTGGTCGGAGAGCTTGAGCTACTCGAGGCTTGTTCGGATGGCCTTGAGGGTGGCGGAGTTGGTGCGAAGGGAGCTGTTGATTTGACCATGTGTGCAGGCGGCTGGGGGTCTCTCAGACGATCGCTGAGGTCGGTGTTGTCATGGAAGCGACGCGCTGCTGTTTGCTGAGCAGAACGAGCAGGTTCGCCACTTGGCATTCGGCTATTCATTCGTGGTTGACTTAGCCAGGGTCCACTCTCTATCGTGGCATAGCCGAGCCCGATCCTGATCCTGAGCCCGATAGTAATTGGATCAAACGTTGGCCAAATATCCAAGACCAAAACGCGTGTCAGCCAGACGGTCGACTTTCCGCCAATGCGGCAAAACCTTACACTCACAGAATAGATCTCCTTATCGGCACACATCTCGGTGACCAACTTGACTAGAGCCCCACGTCACTCATTTGACGGTGCGCCAAGCCGAAGCTGGGCTCTTCTTCGTATTCACCACCCGAGGTGATTCGAGCGTCATTCATGATTCGTGACTCCGAGTCCCCGCAGGCGAGGTTCCTCGATGTCGTTGATTTGTGCAGGAGAGAACAGGCCAAAGTGTTCCAATTTGCCGTGATTTGGTTGGTCGCAGCCAATATTCACGATTTGCTTCTTCTTCCGCTTTTTTTTTTTTTTTTTTTTTTTTTTTTTTTTTTTTTCCCCGATGGTGATCAGAACAGGCTCGGCGGCGGCGGTGACACGTAGTCGCTGCGAACGGTTGAAGCTCGGTCGAGCCAGGTCCCTTTTTGTCTTGTTTAGAAATCTTCTTTTGGTCCACCTACTCCTCCCGCCTTTTTCCGCTTCTCTTCATTCTTGGTAAGACCAACACGAATCCCTTGATGTGATTGCACAGGTTGTAATAGGAAATAGTATGGACAGGGACCGCTCGGTCTTGACCAAGCGGATTGAAGAGTTCCCATGGGTGCTGGTCCAGGGTCCAGAAAACCTCTGCATTTCTCTGACAAAGTGGGGCTGATCAGAAAGGTGAATCAAACCCAGCAATAAGGACGCGCCGGCGAGTTTTTTTTCTCCCTAGTTAGCTCACTTTGTTCTGAATCTTAAAACAGGCAACGTGCCGAAACGCTCGCATATTACTTTTTATTTTTTGGTTTTTGGTTTTTGGAAGGATGGCGCGTTCGAGATCTTGCTATCTTTGTCGGTATCGCTTCATCATCAGCGCAGCTGCAGCTTTTTCGCCTCTGGTCTGTCACAGTGGAGTGGCGCTGGTCTGGAAGTCAGGTGTCAGTCTTCTCGGCCAAATGTGCCGCCTGAGCAAGTCTTGAGTGTGTGCACATGTAAATTGTCCAACGCCACGAATCACCTACGTCTTCTTCCTTCCCCTCCTTCATCCTTTCTTCCGATCAACGTCCATCGCATACTCCAATCACGATGATCTACGCTCCTATTGCCAAGACACAGCTCGAGTGGTACGCCTCGCTCAACCCGCTTGAGCACGGCGTTGACAACAAGTTCTTCCGTAAGACCTCGATCATCGCTACCATTGGCCCCAAGACCAACAATGTCGAGATGCTCGGCGCTCTGCGTCAGGCTGGTATGAACATCGTCCGTCTCAATGCTTCGCACGGTTCGCACGAGTACTTCAAGTCGGTTGTCGACAACGCACGTGCCGTTGTTGCCAAGACCCCTGGCCGTCCACTTGCCATCGCTCTGGACACCAAGGGTCCCGAGATGCGAACTGGTGTCATGGTCAACGGTGAGGACGTCAAGATCTCCATGGGCCACGAGTTCTATGTCACCACCGACGATGCGTATGCTGAAAAGTGCAGCCTGGACTACCTCTACATTGACTACAAGAACCTCGCCCAGAAGGTCGAGGTGGGCCGAACCATCTTCATCGATGACGGCATCCTTTCGCTCCAGGTGCTCGCCATCGAGAGCGACAAGCTCGTCAAGGTGCGCGCCGTCAACAACGGTGTCCTTTCTTCCAAGAAGGGTGTCAACCTTCCCATGACCGAGGTTGACCTGCCCGCGATCTCGGACAAGGACCGCAAGGACATCGAGTTTGCCGTCGAGCAGGACCTCGACATGATCTTTGCCTCGTTCATCCGACGCGGCAGCGATGTTCGCACCATTCGAGAAATTCTCGGCGAGAAGGGTGCGCACATCAAGATCATCTCCAAGGTGGAGAACCATCAGGGTGTTCAGAACTTTGACGAGATCCTCAAGGAGTCGGACGGTATCATGGTGGCACGTGGTGACCTCGGTATCGAGATCCCTGCTCCCCAGGTGTTTATGGCGCAAAAAATGATGATCTCCAAGTGCAACATTGCTGGCAAGCCCGTCATCTGCGCAACCCAGATGCTCGAGTCGATGATTGTCAACAACCGACCCACGCGTGCCGAAGTTTCCGACGTGGCCAACGCTGTTCTCGACGGTGCTGACTGTGTCATGCTTTCCGGAGAGACTGCCAAGGGTGCCTACCCTATCGAGGCTGTCAAGATGATGGCCGAGACCGCCTACCTTGCCGAGCAGAGCGTTTCGTACGTGCCGCTCTTCAACGAGATGCGCACTCTCACTTCAATCCCCACGGACACCAACGAGACCATCGCCATGGCTGCGGTTGCTGCTTCGCTCGAGCAGCACGCCGGTGCGATCTTGCTCATGTCGACCAGCGGTACCACGGCACGACTGGTCAGCAAGTACCGTCCAAGCTGCCCTATCCTGACTATCACGCGTAACTCGCACACCGCGCGCGATGTGCACTTGTACCGTGGCTGCTACCCGTTCCTCTACCCCCACGCTCGCCCCGAGGACAACAGCAAGTGGCAGGAGGACGTCGACAACCGCATCAAGTACGGTCTTGCTGAGGCGCTCGCGCTCGGCATCATTGAGAAGGGCGATGTCGTCATCACCCTGCAGGGCTGGAGGGCACAGAGCGGAAGCACCAACACCATCCGTATCCTCAGCGTTCCCGAGAGCGCGCGTGATTTCAAGCTCGAGGGCACTCAGGTTTAGAAGTGCATTCAAAATGATTGGCACCGCCCATCGCCCTTTGTCGACGCAGCGAGCTGTTCTTGCTTGCTTGTTTGTAGTTTTCACAGTTGGTTATCAATTTGCAGCAATGTTGGGTTCACTTGATGATCGGGGAGATTTGATCTTGTGTGGGTAGGGATTGCAAGATGAGTCGACAGAAGTTCAAATGAGGCGGCGAGGCTTAGAGGAAGATGGTCCTATTTAGTGACGTTGGAGCATTGCACAAAGCAGACCAGGAGCGGGTTGGAGGCCGGGGCAAGACGACGTGCAACAGGAAAGCGACAAGGCTCGACCTGTAGAGAATGGAAGATGCACACGAAGTGGACGGAGAATCATGATGATCCGCGGACGGCGTCGGCTAGATAACAGAACAAGTCACCGTTCCGAGCTGAATCGCCACATGGACGAGCTCGGTGAATTGTTACGACATCGGCGAAAAGGACAAGGCTTATAGAGGAGGCGAAAGGGGAAACGAAGGTCGACGCGAAAGAAAGGCGGATGAGGAGAGGTGCCAAGTCGAGCGCAACGTCTCTTCCGAAGAGTGTGAAAGGAGACAACCGGATGAGGTGCGATGCGGACCAAACCGGTGATTTCCGTGTCTGACAATCACGAATCGACACGTGCAAACGTGAAAGCTAGGCACGTATGTTAAGCCTCTGTACTACACACAGTGCACATCTCCGCTCAGGGCACGCGCGTGTCGCAAGTTGACTCAGGTGTCAGAGGACACGTGACAAAAGGGCAAACAGGAACACTGCGCAATCAAAATTGGATTAACTTCAGTCACCCACTCCTGACTCACGCTGTGAGAAAGATGAAATACGCGCGGCTATTTACGATTTCGTGATTCTTGATTTTGTTGGGGACAATCGAGAATGCAAATCCGATGTGGGTAGCGCAAGTTGCAATAATGTTGGACTTGGTTTTGGATAACTTATTTTTTTTTGAGCGATTCCCCACTTGGCATACCGACAAGACTGCCATTTGTGTCGAATTGTGCGGCTCGTTTGAAACGGCTTTGCTTGGTATGCTTGGCGGGTTGGGGATGCGCAAAGGTACAAACACTATCCCCGCACCGTGCGGCGAGATTGTTGACTTGGTCGTGTGAGGTTCGTTTCGTGGAAAACCAAGTTTCATGCCGTCCAGACCAGCCAGAACCTGGAGGATATGGGTCAGGGATACCAAGCACACCCAACTTGGCCAGAAATGTGGAGTGGCGTCTCCCAGCAGCATTCACCGAAGGCTCACCCTAAGGAAAACCTTTGGCTGGGAAAGGGAACGAGCAACGTCAGTCACAGAGTGTCAATGGCACTCACGACGGTCAAGATCGGGGATCAAGTCCGTCAGCACCGCAGCCTTAAGAGAAACTAGACGCAGCTCTCGGTACTTTAGATTTGCTTAACCTCCGGTCTTTCTGCTCTGGTCGTCTTCTTTGGGTTTTGCACACTCGTCGCCACCAGTTCAAAGTGGTACCGGCTTCTGGTTCCTCGCTGGCCCCTCGGTATTTCTGGGCGGTGAAGAGTGAGCCAAGGAGCACAGGCCAAGATAGAGCTGCGACCAAGCAGCATCCAGGTAGCCCTTGTTGAGCATTTAATGAAATTCGAGCTTCCACACCCCACTCTTAGCGAACAACCCCTCCGACAGCCGTCGGAGCCAAAAAGACATGTGTGTACCATTCGTGATTGCAAGCGTGGCCGGTTTTGCACGGTCACATTGCGCAGGGAGTAAGAGAGAGACAGAGAAAGGGAGAAAGAGTTGAAATAAAAGCTGTCAACCCCAAAGACCGGTCGGAGTGAAGCCGATGAGGTTGTCCAAGCACTGACAAAAGTTTCCAAGTCACGGCACTCGACTCGCACAACTGCTCAAGTCTGCCGTTGCTCTGCTGCTGGAGCGCGAGTTTTTCTTTGGCAGACAAGGTGTCTTCTATACCCGCAAGATATATAGGTGCATCCTTCAACTCTGGCCTGGTCTGGTCTTTGCCACTGCGAGTTTGACCCCACGCCACCACAGCTTGCAGAAAAAGTGAACATGATGCTTTACCCACTCGATAACCCCCGCCTGTCGTTCTGGCAGCGTCTCGCTGAACAACCATACCCTGCCAAACCGCAGGGCCTCCCCGTAGCCGACTGGGCGTTCGAACTCTCTCTGTCACCCTGGGTACCTCTGCTCGTTGGTGTGGTCTACCTGTTTGCCACACACGCCACCAACCACCGGTTTGGTCCCGGCAAACCCAAACCCGCTGACCTGGTCAAACAATCCTACGGTCTCTCACAAACCGTTCTGGGCCACAACATTCTGCTCGCTGCTTACTCCGGTTGGACCTTCTTCCACGCTGCCACACGAATCTTCAGCTACTTGTTCGGGGGAGCTGCTTCTGGCGGTTTTGCGGGCTTGACCAACGCTTACTGCACGGTCCCGATCGCCGATGCATCATTCGCCGGACTCGGAATCTACGTCTGGCTCTTCTACATTTCGAAATACTACGAGATCATCGATTCGGTCATTCTGATCCTCAAGGGGAAGCCGGTCAGCAACCTTCAGTCTTACCACCATGCGGGCGCTATCCTCTGCATGTGGGCTGCCTACAGGTACAGCGCACCGGCGGTGTTCATCTTTCTCCTGTTCAACTCGCTCGTGCACACACTCATGTACACCTACTATTCGATGACCGCCATGAAGCTCCCCTTCACCGGAGGACTCAAGAGGAGCATGACGACGATCCAGATCACTCAGCTCGTCGTAGGCTGTGCGCTCGCTTCGTCGTATGCTTTTGTCACTTACGACCCTACCGCCTACCCAGCGGGCGCGGTCCCTACTCCGGGCCGACACGTCCTCAACCCGGTCTCTGCAGCTTACACTTCTTTCGGAACAGCGTCCAACGCTACGGTTGGCACCTGGCTGGCGTCTAACACTAAACAGGCCGTGCAGACGATCCAACAATCCATCCTCAAGAGCCTAGGTGTCGACAACAAGACAAGCTGTGTCGCCACCTCGGGCCAGCTCTTCGCTGTCGCGTTGAACGTCGCCTACCTGATCCCGCTTATCTACTTATTCGTCAGCTTTTACATTCGAAGCTACAAGAAAAAGGCTGCTGCCAAGGGTGCCAAGATTCAGTAGGCATCTACGTGATGTACCATCCGTTTCCGCTGGTCATTAGCCCCCAAAAACAGTCTCCCACGTATCGGTCATGCTGTCATCTCAAACACGATGGGAACACAGCTGCTTGGCTCGAACCTTGCCCCGGCTTGCAAGTCATTTATCAAGTCAAGATTGCCCACTTGCGCACGTAAAGCACTCGCATTCACGATTTCAATCCATTGTAATTCTAACCGTCGCATCTTCCGCACCCGTTCCAAAATGCTGTAAATTGTCGTGCTCAGTGTGACTCGCGGCTGAAACACGGTGAACGAGCAGTGTGCTTGACCGATACGACCGCGGTTAAGAAAGAAGTGACTGAAAAGTGATTAGAACATAGACATGAACGATAAACGATGCGAGAAACGGTGAGGTGCTTGATGAGAGCTGGTATACAGGGATATGCGGTAACAAAGCAATACGAAACTTTATACAAGAACCAAGCTTGAGAAGTGCGAGACAAGTGTGACGGGTGGTACGCGGTTAAAGGATGCCTAGTTGCTGTAACAGCTTTCCGAGCTTGGCAGCGATGCGTTCAGCGATCCAATTGGTGATGGCTTCGAACCCCCAGAAGAAGAATCCTCTCGAGAGCGCGTCGACTTTCTTGACGGTCAAGATGGCTGTCCTTCCGTCTTGACCGATGTTGTGATTGATGCCGTGTCGTCCGGCTTCCAGCAGTCCATCCACCCATTCGACTTCCGCCTTGTAGTACACGTTGTTCCACTTTCCACCTCTCTCGGCAGCAGCAACGAGCAGATCTCGGCCCGCATTGTACCCGTCCTGATCAATGGTATGGTGATACTTGAGGTTCTTCTCCTTGCTCACAGCTAGGAACCAAGCGCCCGTGTTGGCCAATGTACCGTTCTGCTTCCAGACCCGAAAATGGTTGCCGCCGTACAAAGACTCCCAACACGCACCCACCCATCTACCCGGTGCTCCTGGGAAGCCTGTTTCGCGGTATTCAAACATCTCAGGGGTCCAGCCCTTGCCATCTCCTAGATCTGCACGTTGCAGATTGCCCATATGCAGGTTTAGACATTCGAACGAAAACCCGATTGTTCGAATGTAGTCTTTCAGGCCGAGGTCTGAGAGCACGTGTTTGTCCGACTTGCCCGAGATGATTACGTTGATGGGCTCACGCAGGCCGTTACCGACGAGGTCGAGCATCGAGCCGCCGTACGTGCGTGGGTCGATCCATCCAGGCAAATCAGGATCGCCGCTGCCATCACCACTGTCGAGGTCCAGCGCCGAATACACGGCATCTTCGCAAAAAGAGCCATTGTACGTTACATAGTCGGCTACAGAGATCGCAGGGTCGTTCAGGTCGAGCGAGTCGCGTGTAGGCACAGTCGCACCCGCGGTGGGCGCATATGGATCGATCGGCAACCATGGCATCGCCGAAGCTGCGCTTGCCACCACCGATGCTGATGCCAGTAATGTGCGTAGCAGCCGCATACTTGTGTAGATGTGCGACGGCGCTGCGTCGAACCAAGATCAAGTGCAGCAGTAAACTGGTGCGCAGTTGTAGCGTAGTGTATGGAAGAAGCAGCTGAGATCCTATCCGAATCGAGTTGGTCCAGCAGACGATGGATGCACAAGATGACCATGGAAATAGGAGCCAAACTGGGCGCAGCCGCAATCACGATATCATGAATCACGTATCGCATACTCACAGTGACACATGATAAACATTCACGGTTGCGGCTTGCGGCGTTTAGGATCTGCCGAGATATGAGAAATTGCGACTATTTTCTCCAGTATTCTCGTACGAGAAAATCGCGGCTCTATGCGCGTGTCAATCCTCCACACCCGTAATGCTGTGTTGCATGTGCAGCACCATGACGCTGACGCTGATACCAGCACCTTGATCACCACACGAAAATTTGTATCGCAGTTAACCACCTGCACTCTTGGTTGATCCGGCACTGCTTTGCTACAATGTCGACTTCGACACCAGAAGAACTGCTCAAGAACGCCGAGAAGAAAGCCTCGGCTTCGGGCGGCTGGTTTTCCTCCGCTACATCGAAGCAGGAAGAAGCGGTGGAACTGTTCAAAGCGGCCGCCAACAAGTTCCGCATTGCCAACCGCTTTGAAGAAGCAGGCAACGCCTACATGCGCGCCGCCGAGACAGAGATCAAGACGGGCGAAAAGGACTATGCGGCCAACACGTTTTTCGAGGCGAACAAGTGCTTCCGCATGAGTCGACCCGAGTTGGCCGTGGTAGCCTTGACGCGCGCGAGGGAGATACTGATCGAACGTGGTCGCTTCCGACAAGCAGCGGATCGCGAAAAGGCGGTCGCCGAGCTGTATAAGAACGATGCAGCTGATGCGGAGAAAGCGTTGGAAGCGTACGAGCAGGCGGCAGCGTGGTATTTGCAGGAAGGCGCAAATGCGACCGCCAGCGGATGCTACAGGGAAGCGGCGCAGTTGGCAACCGACCTGGCGAGGTATCCACAGGCAATCGAGAGGTGGGAACAGGTGGCGAGCATGTCGTTGGAAAGCAATCTGACCAAGTACAGCGTCAAAGACTACTACCTGAACGCTGGCATGTGCTACCTTGCTATTCCCGTACGTTGACCTTTCCTCTCGCTACCTTTTCATCGACAAGCAGTACTATTCTGACGCTCTTCTACTTCTCTGTTCGCTTGTTCACAGGACTACGTGGCTGCAGTTCGAGCGATGCAGTTCTACGCCGAACAAGACACCAGCTTCCCCACCACCATGGAAGGCCGCTTCCTCCACTCGCTCGTACAGGCCTGCGAAGAGGGTGACCTTCAAGCCTTCGACAGCCGCGTTCAGGAGTACGATAGGACCAAAAAAATCCAGGGCTGGCAAGCATCACTGTTGCGTGCTGTCAGAAAAGCGGTTCAGGACGAACCTGACCTGTCCTAGTCCCTGCTGCTATTTGATGCCTCCGCTTCGAATCGGCTCAAGCAAATCATGTTCGAAGTCTGTGTCCTGTTCACGTACCACACACCGTTTCTACCACGCTGAACTAACTTACTCAATTTTCATGTCGTTGGAATATCCTCCTCAATCGGATCACACGAGACAAGAAAATTCATTGCCAGTATGCATGCAATTGTGATTCACGATTGCTGCTGATGCTTCAATACTCGAACTCGCATGCCAGCGCTAGGAAAGCCGCATCGTCATCGACATCTCCAAAGCTGTCGTCTGACGATGCGGGGCCTGCGTTGCGCGACCGCTTGACAGGGCTACAGCTTATCACCTTGCTCGCTACCGCTGGTGTTGCTGGTTTTCCTGCGATAGCTGGTGGCCTGAACGGTGCTGCTGGACCGATACCGCCATGCCCACCACAGCTGCTGCTACCGCCGGCAGCAGGAGAGTGCTGCGAAGCTGAGATCGACTGTGAACAGCTGCGCGCCAACCCTGGCTGTCGCGCCTGTGACATCTTGCCCAGCGGCAGAGTACGCGTCCGCCCCACGCGCGTAGAACCACCTGGTCGGCGAGAGAGTGCGCCAGTGGGTGACGAAGCAGCGTTGCCGTATGGCGATACCGGTTTGCATAGCATCGAAGGTGCACGTACACCGAGCTTCTTACCGCTGCCATTCGTGGTCTGCTGCATCGCTTCGATGCGCGCCGAACGCTTGACTGCAGATGGCTGCGCGAGCGTGGTGGCAGTGGCAGTGGCGGTGGCGGGTTTGGCTCGACTTTGTACAGGCGCCCTTGGCTGGCCATACCTGGAAACCGCATCGAGATCGGAGAGCTCCGCTGGTGCTTTTATTGATCGCATGTCTGACTGAACTTGAAGATCGGCTCGCGGAGCGGATAATACATTAGTCGGACGAGGCTGGAGCGCCCGTGTCTCGATTGAATCTGCATGTCCCGCTGGTCTGAACACATCGTGATCTGATTTGACCGCGCGCAACCCACGACGTGGCGTCAAATCTTCATCTCTAACTGTATGCGTCGACTCGTGTTGCTGCTGCTGAGAAGACCGCCTCTGCTCGTGCTGCGAATGATGCGCCGCTCGTAAAGTGTTTGGAGCCGAAGTGGTGCGATTGATTCCTTCCCTGATTGTCAGTCTGTCACCCTCTGCTCCTGCGCTACTGCTCCGGTCAAACATAGCGGTCGAACGCTGATCCACCACCCTGGGTGCGGTCTCTGTCGATTCGGTTGTCGATGGTCGTGAAGCACTCTGCATTCCCTGGATGGCCGCCTGCAGATCTTCGAACAACTTCAAACAATCTGTTGCACGGCCCGATTGATCTGTTAAGTTCAGTCCTGCAATCAACGACTCCTTTTTCCGTCTGCGTAGTGGACGGCGATCTGAACGTCGATGTGGCGCAGTTTGCTGTTGTGGCTCCTTTTTGTTGAATCGTAGTAGTGCTATTTGGCCTGATGTCGAGCTGTGTTGTGAAGGTGATGATTGTGGTCGCATCCTACCCGTGTTGCCGGCGTCCATTGTTCGTCTCCTGGCCGACTCAGGCGATGACTCGCCCACTTCACCTAGCAACAGCCTTCTCGGTGCGCTGTTCTGTTCGTCTTGATCGTCGTCATCGTCCAAATTGATGTACTCGCGAGCTTTAGCCCGGTTTGGAGTAGGATCAGAGACGTGTCTAACAGTCGCGCGTGATGCATCAACGAGCTTCCTTGTCTTGGCCGAGATGAGCGGCGACTGAGCCTCGTATGCACCTGGAAGCTTCTTGAGCTCGCCTACAAATGCCTGTGTGCACAAAGGTAATGTCGGTGAGTCTTGACTCTTGCTTGGTGTCCAGTTGGCCAGATGTCGAAGCACGCTCGGAGACGGCGATGCGTGCCAGAACACTTTCGAGGTCGACGGCTGAGAAGAAGACTGTTGCGAGGAAGACGGGCCTGCATAAGTGCTCAGATTGAGCGAATCAAAGAGCTCTGACATGATGCTCGGCGCTGGAGGATGCCGTGGGGATTCCAAGGAGGTGGAGTGCGAGTGCTGATCGGGGTCCCTACGTGGTCATGGCTGAGCGCGACAGGTGTTGCGAGGGTTTCGGTGGAGGATGTCTGATCCGGATCTGGGTTGGCGGAGATGGAAAACTGTAAGATCAAGATGAGAAAAGGTAAAGAAGAAGGAAAGGAAGAAGACGCCCTTGAATGTGGTGGTGAGGGAGGGAACGACAGGTACATAAGAGCAGATTGAACTCAGAATTGAACCTGCGTCGATCGTGAATCGTGAATCACTCTGTCGCGCCCGCTGAAATTCTGCCTACGCAGCAGCACCTGTCTCGCCCGATGTCGGATTCAATATTCACGATTCATCTTGTGGTTGGACACTCTCACAGTTAGACGGCCACAACAGATACGAAGGAATGGTGTTATGGTCTTCTCTAATAATCGCATCAACACATATGAATGCTCAGACCCCCACTCATGACTTGAATGAGGGCATTTCAAGCTTGTCTACGACGCGTGGCGTGGACAGGTCTTGAAAGACCAACACTCGTGACTCACGACTCACGACTCACGACTCACAATTCACGATTCACGATTCGTGCTTGTGCTGGTGCTTTTTGCTTTTCTCCACAAGATGTTACATTCGTGATTCTGGCGCGTGCCATTCGCTGTGGAGGTGCATGGCGAGTTGAGTCACGAACAAGCCTTGACTCTCAAAGGCGCCAGAGCTCCTCACTCGCGAATCACGAACACTGGCATGTACTGTACTGTACCGTGTACAACAGGTTACGGATCTATTTCCTGTACAGAAAGGTGCACTGGTAGCAACACCTGTAACGAGCGTAGTCCAGTTGTAGCTAGGAAGAGCAAATGCCCTACTGTGTTCTAACCGTTCAATTATGCAGCTCAGCTGCTGGCCAAGAAGATGTGCTTATAGCAAAGCTGGTGAGGTGCACCATCCTCGTCATACCTGTCTCCCACGGGAACGTAGCCCAACCTGCGGAGCGATCGAGGACAAGATGCGCAAACCGGGTCAGCTTCTTGTCTGGTATCTTCTCGGAGCTAAAGCGTCAAATACTCACTTTTTGTAAAAGTCAATCGCGTAGATCTGACTGCTGAGTTTGATAATGATGCTCTGCAATCTTTTCGACTGCTCCTCGTTTGCATCGTGTGCTTCCGAATGAAGCGTCTGTCCAGGCCCAAATGCACCCTGCTTCGACGCCTTACCACTGGAGAGAATGTCAATTAGCCATGCTTCCGCTCTGCGCACCAGCAGATCTCCCAGCCCTTTCCCCCTTGCCTCTTTCAGCACCGCCAATCGCCCCAACTTAGCACCGCCCTTGTCGGTCAGCTCTGCTTCGGTCTGTTGCTCTTCCGCTTGTGTCTGCGCTGGATCTCTAGCACTAGATGTAGGGTGGGGGATGTGCGTCCAGACGGCGCTGATAAAGTCGCTGGCGATGCCGGATTCGCTCCGGCTACCTCCGAGTGGGTACGAGGAGGAAGCGTGCGGTTCTGCGCCTGCTGGGTCTGGTTTGGGAATGGGAAGCGGATATGGCAACAAACGAAGGGTTCCAATTGCTTTGGTGGGCTCAGATCGATGTATGAGGAGGAAGTGGGCTGCGTGTGGGTCGTACTGGTCGATCTCGTCGGAGAGCGCAAAGCCTTGCTCATTGACAAACACTTGGACGCGCACGTCGCAGGCACTGCGGAGCTGCGAAGCAGAGGTACAGAGTGTTACTTGGTACTCGTCACTGGTGTCGCTCGGCATCTTGTATAAGTCTATGTTCTTAGATTTTGCGTCAAGGTAGAGTCTGGTTCTGGAATGGTCGCTGGCGAGTGATGAGACGGTGAAGATCGGTCTGTGAGTCTTCTTGTCGATGCTGTGCATCTTTCGTGATACAATTTCTGCATTGCCGGCACGAATTTCAGCACGCAGCACGAAGCACGAAGCACGAAGCACGAAGCGTCAAGCGTGAAGAAGAAAGCCAGATGTTAGCTTGTGCAAACGCGTGTCAAGCAACACTCACTGACTTTCAGCGTAGGCTTGATCCCGTCCTGATCGTCAACATTCACCACCTCCTCTAATCACGTTTGCAGCGGCCAGCACGCTTGCGATGTCGACCGTCAATGTTTTCATCCACGCTCCTTCGACGCTCGTCTCTGCGGAAAGACGTTTACCATGCACGATACCACTGTGCGATCTGAAATACCGTCTGGAATCCATCGTTGGCATTCCTCCCTCGAACCAGATCGTGGAAATTCACTCGACACGAACCGATCATGAGCAGCAATCCTCGCTCACGGGACCGGGACCGTTTCCGAGTTCGGTGCGTTCGACACTGATATCCTGTATTGTACCTGATTCCGACGTCGAACAGCGGTCTCTGTCTGAGCTCAATGTGGTGGACGGTATGGCGTTGAAGATCCTCGATACGCGGCCTGCCTCGGTGATCCAAACATTCACCGACGAATCTCTGGTCGAAAAATACGTCATGGACGATGTCACGTATGCGTCCAGGCCTGATACCGTGCTGGCGTTCAAACAGCGAAACAAGTTGGGCAGATTCGACGATTCGAAAGACGCCAACTCGAGCCCCGCCTCCGACACGGCCGATCCGCTACGCGAAGGTCTCAAAGAAGGCGCCAGGTGTCTAGTCGACTTGTCCGGCTCTGGTGCAAATCAGAGAAAGGGAACGGTACGCTTTGTCGGACCTACGCTATTCGCAACAGGAATCTGGATCGGTGTCGAGTACGACGAACCAGTCGGAAAGAACGACGGATCAGTAGCTGCGCAAAGATACTTTACGTGCAAACCCAACTTCGGTGCGTTCGTAAGGCAAGACAAGGTGCAAGTCGGCGACTTCCCGCCAGACAACTTTGATCTGGATCTCGACGACGACGAAGAGATGTAAAAGGCAGCAACAGCCACAGCTCACAAAACCAAGCACACTCACAGGCAAACGAATTCACACAAAACACACCATTCCTGAGTCGATAAGACAAGTATCTTGCACGACGAAACAGAGACATGGTCCAAAATGATGAGATGAACAACCGCGGCTACGAGGTCACGGGCACTTACAGTGAGACGAGGATACATGTGTTGGCACGACCAAAGGCTGCCAGCACAGCGTGACATTCACGATTGGAATTGCCGAAACGCGCAAAAAAGCCAGGAGAAGCCAGAAGAAGAGGCAGGGCGCCTGCTGATGTGCAGTAACAAGAGAGAAGAGATAGCAGCGTGTGAGGCGCGCCAAAGAGGGAAAGCAAGACAAGTTTGCAAGACCGACTGCAAGTTAAGCGACGCAAGACAACCGAACCAAGCGGCATCCGACAGCAACACCAACATTTGTGATTCTGGTACAGCTTCTAACGCAGACATACCCGAGCTGACTTTTGCAGGATGAATCGCGTAACAGATCATCGGAACATCCGCGCAACGAGGCGCCGATACCCGCACGATTGACCCTTGACCTGTCTGTCTATCTGCAGAAACTGTAATGCAGAAAATCACCCAAATTGACCGCAGTCATGGCGATCAAAGGGCGAGTATGGAGAGAGAAGAGGGATAATGAGCCAGACAAGTCTGATGCACGAGAGATGGAGCAGGCCGACTAGAGCAAGTGCACCCCGATCAAGAATTGAAAGCATGTCATAACCCTGTGATGATGTCTTGCGATCAACATGTATGTGCCTTGAGTGGTGTCTGCAATCATGAGAGAAAGCGAAAGGGGTTCGAAGAAGAGATGGTGGTCACTGTCGCTAACACAACGTGCGGTGCTCTGCGATACAGTCAGACTTTGCGGTTCAGACCAGGTCTCAGCCCAACTTTGCCTGAACGAAAGCGTCGGGAATGCTGAAAACGGGACAGCCAAAAAATGCAACGATGAGAATCGAAATCCTTATCAGCGGACGAACCAAAACTATGCAATTTAACCGCGGGTTTGCTGTACTTACTACTGCGCGCTGATTGGCTTACCGCCAAAGAATCGTCCGTTGAGGCCGTCGAGAGCTTTCCTGGAAGCGTCAAGGTTAGCAAAGGTGACGTAAATTTCGCCTGCAGAGTCTTTCTCGACATGGATGCTCGTTACGGGTCCATACTTGGCCTGACACTCTTCTTTGACGTCCTCGGCAAGGTCCGTGTCCCAATTTGGTTCCGTCTCCTCTGCTGGATCGAACATGTTCTTGAGAAGAAGTGAAGTCGAAGTCGACTCGGGGATGCCAGCCGGTCGCTCTTGCACGGTCGTCGTAGCCTCAGAAGCCGCCGGCGATGGCTCGTTGTGACGCGCCAGTTTCTCCATCAAGGCGGCGCGTCGCTCCGGGTTGAGACCGGCGCCTCCGCCGTCGTCAAACGACGAGGTGAGCTGCGGGAGGTGACCGCCACCTTGAAAGTCCTGCGCCGATCCATTTGTGTGCGAAGACCCGCCACCGGATCCTTTGGCGTTGACGTTGCCGACCCTGATGGCCCTGTCCGCTAACACAAAACCATTCATCTGCTCAAGCGCCTTCTTAGCGTCTTCAGCCTTCTTGAACTGGATAAAGCAGAAGCCTTTGCTCTTGCCGGTTTCCGGCTCACGGTGCAGATCCACGTATTCGATCTCGCCGAACGGCTCAAAGACGGTTTTGACGGCCTCATCCGTGAGACTGAAGTGCAAGCTGCCAACGTAGAGTCGCGCCTCGGTGTTGGGCATGTTGGGCCCCGGACGAAGGGCGCGAGGCGGACGGAGCGCAGCCTCAAGATGAATAGGAGCCCCGGCCATATGGTACTGCATGGGCAGAGGGGCATTCGCCAAAACGCGAGCATCCAGCTGGGTGGCTGCGACAGCTGGATGGGGTGCCATACCAGGATGATTGGAGACATCACCGGGGCCCCGGGGGGCGCCACCATTGCTGCGAGCGGCATCGGTGCGCTGAACGACGATGGGGATGCCAAAGACAATCTTGCCCGTAAGCTCAATCGCTTTTGGCACCAGCTCGCGCGCAGCAAACTCGACGTAACCGACACCCTTACTGCGGTGCGTGACGCGGTCCATGACAATGCGCACATCCTGAACCGCGCCCTCGCCGAGGTGATCCTCGAAGAACTCACCGAGATCGCGCTGACCCAGCCTGGCTGACAGCTGACTACAAAAGACGGAGCGCTCTTCATAATCGTCAATCTCGGGGCTAGGGCTGCGACGAGATCGAATTGAACCCGCTGGACTGTCGTAACGACTGCGGCGCCTTGGTGCAGCGCGACGAGCGTCATCGTCGTAGCGTCTGCGGCGTCGTTGTTGACTACGATCGGCTGCGCGGTCATAGCCTCGGTCATCGTAGTAAGAATCGTACCGGTCTCGGTGGCTGCGGCTGGTTGAAGGGGCAGGACTAGGCCGGCGGTCATCGACAGCTGCAGAGTCTTCGCGTCTGTCGGTACGGCGACGACGACGTTCACGGGCACGCTCGTCATCATCGTCGTCTCGGCGGTCTCGGTCCCGGTCTCGAAGATGCAAGTCTTGTCCTCTGCGTCTTTTTCTACGCTCCTCCGCTTCTTCGTCGGCTCGTGAGGAGCTTTTCCTTGAGAGATGACTTCTCCTGCTACGTGCGCTGTCCCTGCTGCGACTGCGACTACGAGCGTCGGAACGAGCTGGTGAAGAGGCGCACGAAGAACGACTCGACACGGATGAAGAGCGCTTTCGGCCTCGAGAAGTATCGCCAGTTGTACCTATAGAACGCGAGGCCTGAGCTCGCTTGCGGAGCTGCTCTGCCAACTCCTTTTCCCTTGATCGTGGCCCTTTGTCGTCGTAGCTGGATCTTGCGCTCTTTTCGATCTCCAGATCAGAGCTTCGCGATGGGCGACGCGCGCCACGTCGAGTACGGGCCTCTTCCAAGTCGGCATACATGGTGGAAGCTGATCGAAACGAATGAGAGTGAAAGTGCCGCGAAAGAGGTGGATGTGTATGCTGCACTTAGAGGGAATGGGTTGCGTGGAGACAAGTGGTGGGAACGAGGATGAAAGCCTTGTACAGGCGCAGCAGTCACGAGTATTTTTGGCTCGTCTCTCTCCGCCTTGAGATAACTTAATTGGATTTCACGATTCACGATTTCGGATCATGAATCACGAATAATCACAGAATCGTGAATCCCAAATCGAGGGCAGAATTTTTTAGTCACGTGATTGCTGGTTCAGAGTGGCAGCAGAGCGCGTTGTTGAGGCGCAACACAACGCCTTATGCAGAGCGCTCGACCCTGCAGCCCTTTCGACCAAGAAGGGAGTTGTGAGTAGTCAACCAACACCTTCGTGCTTTGATGAAGCCAAGGTCATTGCTTTGACCATCTGCCCTCCATCTCTTGACGATTGACTCTCCTGCTTCATCCGCAGAGATTCTAGCGATACTGATTATATGGACTTCACAGCCGCCTATCGGCACGCGTCGTGGCGCTGCATTTCCTTTTCGCCGGGCTCGACGTTTTTGGCCTCTGTGGCCGCAGATGATGCTTGCTCGGTGGTTGTGAGGGCCAGCTCGACACTTCAAGTCATTCGGACTTGGACGCTGGAGGCGTCGATCAGTACGCTGGAATGGTCTCCCGATGGAGCTTTCCTCTTGGCAGCACATCCTGGACAGACAGAAGATGGGATCGTCTTTGTTGTATCGCTCGATCCGGCCAAGGAAGCCAATGACGGCTCTGATGCGGGCTCTGGATGGGTCGCTAGAATTTTGTCTGGCTCTGAAGGACTCTCGCACGCTACATGGGCGCCGCCTTATGGTCCCAAGACCCTGATCTTGTTCAGCCATAACCACATTCGGGCGTCGCTATACAATCTGGTTGATCAACACATCTCGGCAGTCGAAGGCCCCAAACACGACAAGATTGCATGGACAGCCAAGCAGCCCAACTACTTTGCCAGCATCCTCAAGGGAGCAGAACGTGATTCTCTCTACATCTTTTCTGCACAGAAACTGACACACAAGGATCTGCAGCAGTTCACCAACAAGCCAAAATCAGACGAGATGTGGAAGGTGGAGCATGGCTTCCATCTCTCCCTGAACGATGCGCATGATGTGCTTTGGGCTCCGGACGGGAGCTGCCTGGCAGTATGGGAGGGGCCGCTAGAGTACAAGCTGCAAATATACACACCTCTTGGCGCTCTTCGCGCGACCTTTCTCATCGAGCCGGAGAGCGACGACGGTGCACCTGTCACACGATCAGGCCCCACAGCAGCAGAGGTTGGGCAGACGTCAAAGCGACGTCAGAAATCTACCGAACTCACTAGTGGAGTCGCAGGCGGTGGAAGTGGGATTCGCCATGTGGAATGGCATCCATCCTCGCTGTTCATTGCCGTTGCAGGCGGAGACGAAATGGTGCGCGTCCTGGAGAGCATCGAATGGGAGGAGGTGGCGTGTTTGGATCTTTCGCGCGCCTCGATCCGAGCCAACAAGGACTCGCTATCGATACCTAGTTATGGCCCGCTCATCGCGTGGAGGGAACCACTCAACTGGCTAGAAGAGACGAGAGCACGCGGCATTGTCGCATTGGAGCAGGCGAGCTTACCGATTTCCCTTTCAGCGTCGAAAACGGAATCGAACAAAGTCAAGTCGCCAAAGGGCATCGCATGGATAGCATGGAGCCCACAGGGAAATCTGCTAGCTGCGCTGAATGAGCGCCTACCGCATGCTGTCTGGATCTTTGGCTTTGCCGAGCCAGGTCAAGGCAGAGTTGTAGGCAGTGCACCTCGTCTGCTCGCGGTTCTGCAGCTCAATAGTGCTGCACGCAGAGTATGTTGGAGACCAGGCCATGTTGGTAAGCTGGGTGTGGTATGTGACAATCGTGCCGTCTATATGTGGGAGCTGATTGCCACCTCGACGTCTCATTTCAGGCAGAGAGCAGAGGCGATCCCAATACCCAATGACGATCTGAAGGCGATGCAATTGCAATGGTCGCCAGATGGGCAAAAGATCCTGCTGGCTTCCGACTCGCTGTTTTGCTGCGCATTTGAAGCGGGCGAGAGTTGAAGTGTGAATCGGCTGTTTCAGATGGCAATGTAATCTAGTATGTACTCTATCATCGCTTGAACGACAGTTCACAAGAAGCCCCTGCCTGTGCCGCGAGCCCAGACCTGCACTCGGCCTGTGTTGGATCCGATGGATGCGCCGCCAAGCGCAGCATTCTGGCCATCAGGAGTGATCCGATACAAGACAGCCTTTGCGCGACTGGGGCAAGGCGTCTCGATGGCAAATGCTTGAAGCGGAGGAAGATGCCTTGGATCTGAATCCTGACCTGCAACCGAGGCTTTGGGGCTGGGCATTGTGCGCGCCAGCGACGGCCGTACTAGAGGATGAACTGTGATTTCGCCATCGCAGTCCCTGGCCCTGCCACTGACAAGCTCCTTGACCTCTATCCACACATCTGCCTTTTGCAGCAGGTTGTTGAACAGAGACTCGTCAACACGGTCCGAGGCTCCATTCTTGCTGCTTGAAGTGGCATCGGCATGCATCAAGGAGATGACGCACGCCTGGTGCTTTGTTGCGAGACAAGTGAGAGCACCGTGCCAGTTGCTCAGCAGCCGAACAACATCGACGGAATGCGCCGTGGAGTCGCTTGTATCCAACGACCAAGCTAGAGCCGATAAATCATCCACTACTATCAGAGTTCTTGAGGACCAATCTGAGCTTGTTGTCTGCTGACAAACGGCTGTGTCTTGAAGCTGTTCGGCCACCTTGCTATAAAGACGTTGAAGTGACTGCTGAGCGTGGGAAGCGTCCTCGCGAATATGCATCGTAGCTACAGCTTCATCAATGCTGTCATTGTCGAACGAAGTGAACAGTTCCACTCCGGCATCGATATAAGAAAAGGCTCCATCACGGGTCTCTTGATCCAAATGCACTGACGACTTGCGGGCTACGTTGTTGAGATCGACATAGCCGGCAGATGAGCATCCTAGCCAGATGACCTTGGTGTGCGATTTTGCGTTTGCTTTTACATGCACGTTTGCTTCAACCCTGCCTGTGCGATGCGACTTGTTGATGGAATGAGATGCTCTGAGGAAATGTGTGAGCACGAAGAGCGCAGGCGAGTCGATTGTGTCGGTGACGAGGATGAGAGAAGAGCGTGGTGGGATCGGCGTCCTTTCCGCTGCCGACGACGGGCCGGCCCCTCGACTTGCGGGGAAAGAGAGGAGTGTATCGAGGTTTGGCATCGCGATGTTGCATCTGCTTGCCGTCACGACTAGAACGTAAACGGTGGATAGCGCGCTATGCCAACAAAGGCACACCGATTGAAAACATGAAAAGTTGTCGAGCAAAGAGTGTGGAGGTGGCCGGCCGATTCCCGACAGTCCAAGTCTTTGATCGGGTAAAATCACTTTGTGGCAGAACAGATCCGATGAGCAGATCTTGTTTTGACAGAGAACGTGTCTGTTACCTTAACTCAGTTAACTTGAGAAATTAAAATAGGTTCGTTACATTCAGGATTTGGGACAGTCACGAGTTCAGGGTTCAGTGAGTTGAGACTTGACCGCTGCCGTAAAAAGGTAACAAGGCAAAGGCAACATTCACGAGTCGTGAGTGCTCTAAGCATTCACGGTTTATTAAATACAACGCAGGGAACGTCTTAATTTGTTAATCAAATTACTATATTTTCAAAATGAATGAATAACTTATACAGAAAAATGGAGCCGTGGAGAGAACGTGCTCATCGGTTTAGTTACGTTGACTGACCACCGCCGCTCACCATGCGCCACGCACCACTCGTGACTCACACTCGTGATTGGTATGGGCTCTGACACTCGAGTTACTCAACTCTTTTCCCTTTCAGAACACGAAATCGCCGAGCCACTGTGGAATTCATCGCGAGCTCGAGCGACACTGTGACAAGAAAGCAGCGCTAGTCAAGCAGATTCTTCGGCGTGCGCACGATGCTGATTCCAGGCGGTGAGCGGGGTGCGTCAATTGGCAAATCACTCGTGACTGAGCGTGGCTCGGCGCATCCAAGAAGCTGTCCAACAAGGAAAAAGACGGTGTACGCTGCGCACTCATAATTCACACTCACGATTCACGATTCATGATTTTCGCGCATCAGCTGCGACGTGGACATGCCGACATGTCAACGTGCGCACACTAGCATTTCCAGGTCGTACGTCTCACGTTGGCCCTCAATGAACAGCCGATTGTGATTCACACAACCGTCAACACATTCACAATTCATGATTGCTCACCGACGGCTTCGACTCAACACTTGTGGCGCAGCTGCTGTTGGTCGCCCCCTTGTCACGTTGCGTTTCTTACACCCGGCTGTTCCGAGCACCTGAGTTGCAGTGCTACATGGCAAGTCTCATGCAGGGTCGAGTTCTTGATGCTATAGAATACCGGATCGCTTGGCCTGGCCACAAGTGATATTGGTTCAGTCCGAGTGTGTAAGGAGGCGGATGTTGTTGCTCTCCCATGTCTGTCTCGGCTCAAGTCGGTCTGAAGAAAGTAGAAAAGACGTTGTGAATCGCACAAAGCTTGTATCGACCCGTGTGTTGGCCAAAGCACAGCGATTGGCATTCGAGGGTCAGCCACCCAAATCCTGACTGACAGTCTGATCAAGCATTGATCCCGTCTTCATTCCCGTCCTTGATCGACTACCACGACCCGGCACTCGACTCCCCCTGGACACCGTGTCTACGCCAACGTCGTATGCCCCTTTTTCGTCTGCCATGACGCAGTCACAAGCCACTCCGATCAACGTCGTCCAAGACATGGCGCGCGCCTACCCGCGCGACGTCAAACGCCCCAAATTGCGTGTTGCCATCGTGACGGAAAACTTTCTCCCCAAAGTCGACGGTGTCACACGTACGCTCGCTCGTCTGCTCGAGCACCTCAACAACGAAGGTCACGAAGCCATGGTTCTGGGTCCCGAGACCGGTATCCGTCAATACGCCGGTCACCCCGTTGTTGGCACATTTGGTGTACCGCTGATCATCTATCCGGGCCTCAAGCTCAACTTTATGCGTCCCAGGTTCGTCCGTCGGCTGCAGCAGTTCAAGCCGGACGTGATCCACTTTGTCGATCCGATCTGGTTGGGCGCTCAGATGCTGCCAGCCGTGCAAAAGTGGCTTCCAGAAGTGCCGTGCGTGTCGTCGTACCACACCAACCTGCCTACCTATGCTACATTGTTCGGTATGCCGTGGCTCGAAAACACCATGTGGAACCTCACGCGAAATTTGCACGACCGATGCGAGATCATCTTCTGCCCCTCGGAGAGCACGCGTCGCATGCTCAAGGACAAGGGATTCAGCAACGTCGAGATCTGGTCTCGCGGTGTCGACACCGAGCTGTTCAACCCTCAGGCAAGGGATGAGAATCTGAGGGAGAGCTGGGGCTGCACGCCTAAACCGGCGAATTTGCGTCTGCCACTCTCGCCTTCGGTTGCTGCTGCGGATGCGGCTGCCAAGTTTGGCTCGGAACACGCCGCTCTGTCGCACCTTGCCGGCAAGCTGGGGGTGGCAATTGTTGAAGCCAACACCAAGCGGAACAGTGTCTCTTTAACCCAAGATGACAGCTTTATCCGCACACCGCCTACCGTGGCCACTTCTCCTGAATTCTCCTTCTCCCCTCCTCCCGCCTACGACAGTCTGAGCGGCGTACCCGATCTCGCCTCTTCGAGCTTCCTTCTTCCACCACCTGCCTTGGCTTCCAGCAGCGCCGCTTCGATCCCGACCAGCCTGCGTGTGGAACGCGAGCTGCGCGACTCAAAGACGGTCGTGCTGTACGTCGGCCGCATCTCGTGGGAGAAGAACCTGCGTCTGCTGATCGAAGCATTCAAGCTGCTGCCCTCCTCGGTTCGCAGCAAAGCCAAGCTCGTATTCGTCGGTGACGGACCGGCGCGCTCCGATCTGACGCGGCTGTGCAACAAGCTCGAACTGGATGCCTCGTTCATGGGTCATCAGAAGGGATCGAGGTTGGCAGCAATGTACGCTTCAGCAAGCATTTTTGCTTTCCCTTCGTTCACAGAGACGTTTGGACAGGTGGTCTTGGAGGCGTTGGCGAGCGGATTGCCTGTCGTCGGATTGCATGCCGAGGGTACGTCGGACTTGGTGTCTCACGGAAAGACTGGGTTCTTGTTGGACGTGAATGCGGTGAAAAAGAGCAGCACTATGGGAGCGCCCAACGAGTCTCGATCAGCGACACCTGGTGCGAGAGGATCGAGCATGTGCGATAAGGCAGCTCAGACAATGGCGATCAACGACTTGGCTGCTGCTGCGCAGAACGCCGTGGGTAAGCTTGGTCGTGTTGCTGGACCAGCGTCGAAACCGTCTTGGTCGTCTAGGTCGACGGAATGCGTCGGTCTACCTACTCGCATCCCATCTACGCTCGACTTTAAATGTGCCATGACGCCCAATACGGCATGGTTTCACCAATGTGCCAAGACCTACTCGATGCTTCTTGAGCGGCTTATTCTGGATCGTCAAGCACGCGCGCTCATGGGTCAGCGAGCCGTCCTGTACGCCTCGGGAAAAACGTGGTGGGACGCCATGGACGCGCCTGTGCGCGGCTACGAACACGTCATCCTGCAATCTGGTTCGTCCAACCTCTCGGACGACGAACTGGAAGCTTGGCGAACTCGTCAGAGGATCCACGCGCCTCTTACAGGCCCTAGGATCAAACTCGCCGTCATCCTCTACGTCGTCCTTTTTGCTTGTCTCGTTTCGCTCCGATTCGTCTCGCCCTGATCCGTCATGTCGTCGAACCTCCTCCGAGATTACATACCCGCTACCGCCTGCCGTTTGTTCCCAGATCCACCCGCTCACCAACGCAATACGATCCGCTTTCTCAATCCTCAGTCCGCAATCCGCAACATGCCAGCTCAGCAATTCTGACAAGCACCGTGTTTCTATTGCATCTTGTGCGGTACAAATTACATGAGCAAGGAAACAAAGTTGCTCGGGAAAGTGTTCGCCCCGGCCATGCGTCTCGCTTCATCCAACAGCTCGCCCTGCCACCACCCGTCGGCCTCGGTATGCGTTACTGCGATGATATCGCCAGTGGTGAAGCTAAACTCATCCGGGTTTGTCGCTTGGTAATCATACAGAGCCTTGACGTAGAACAGGATAGGCTTGCCTGCGTCGCTGTACTGCCCGGTGGGTGCGTGGCCTTGAGCGCGGCCTGGTGCAGCTCCCGACGATGCAGGTGCCACTGCAGCAGCAGCCGGTGTTGCATTCGCCGCCGCACTCGTCGCTCTGTTAGCCCACTGTTGCTGTTGAGCCGGTGGCTGCTGGTAGTGCGAAGGCGCCGCACTCGCTGTGCTTTGCTGATGTGCATGTCCGACACCATTAGCCACGCCATGTGGCTGCATCTGCTGCTGCTGCTGCTGCTGCTGCTGCTGCTGTTGCAAGTATTCGTGCATGTACGCCGACGCCGGCGTCTCCTGTGCAACCGCGTACTGTCCACCCTGCGGCTGTGGCGCACCCGCATAATAACCGCCCGGCCCCACCTGCTGAGCTCCCACAGGCCCAGCCTGTTGCGCTGTAGCCGGATACGCGTTTTGCATCGGAGCTGGAGGGCTAGCATATTGCGACGATTGAGCCAAGTGAGCGGGCACGCTCTGACTGGCAGCGGGAGCTTGATGCCCGTGCCCGTAGCCCGAGGGCGTGTATCCTCCGTACGCTTGCTGTTGTGCGGCTGTAACAGCCGCCATCTGCGGGACAGACTGGCCAACGGTGGAATACATGGACGGCTGTGCTGCGTGGCTCTGGTATGGCTGGCGCCCATCCGCTGCAGGCGCGGCGCCTTGATAACTGTACGCGCTCTGCACTTGAGGTGCGGTGCTGTACTGACTCGAGACCGAGGGGTGCGCTTGGTGGTGCGATGGCTGCTGTTGGTAGTTGGCATGGACCACGGAAGGCGGACGCGCTGATTGCTGCTGCTGCTGCTGCTGCTGCTGCTGGGGCGGCGGAACACTACCGGCGCGTCTCATGTAATCAACTGCCATCTGATCGTGCGTCACGGAGCCGGTGGCATCCAAGGCGATGCCCAGAGGCGTTGTGCTGCGCACAGGTGGTATGTTCGATTGTCGCCGGGAAAGTGTGCCAGACTTGGGTTGGTCCGAAGAGGAAGTGGGCGCTCTAGGAGACTGTGCAGCTTGTTGTTGTTGTACATGCTGCTGTTGCAGCTGCTGCTGTGTGACATGAGACCACGGCTGAGGGCTTGGGCTTCGTCCGCGAGCTCCAACTCCAGCAAAGCCCTGTTCGACGTGCTGCTTGTTGGGACTCTTGGGAGCCTCCGCAGCCTGGATGCCCGCACGCGATGCTACCGAGTTCTGGCGGGATAGCGACTTGCGCTCGCCAGGGAAAGACTGGCCGTACTGTCCCACCACGTCCTCGACTGGCAAAGGCGATGTCGCTCGCGCCGGAGCCTGCATGAACGCGGCACCGGGTGACTTTGCACGCGGAGGCAGCGCGCTGGCCATGGAGGGTGAGGGAGAGTGGGGTCGATGCTGAGCAGCCATGTTCTGCACAATCTGGCCGGGTTGCGCAAACGGAACAGGTGGCGGGACAGGCTCGACCGAGACGGTCTCTGGGCGTGCAGGACCGGGTGACTTGCCAGCGGGACGCATGCGCAAGCTAGCAAGAGCTTTAGCGATGGGATCCTCATCGTCGGAAGCACTAGCAGCCGATGCAGCTGATTGGCTGCTGACAGGCCCGCTGCCACCACCAAGGGGCGCGACGGGTGCAGGGCGCGAAGAGACAGTCTGCGTTTTGGATGAGTTGGTACGAGACAGGGAAGAGGTTCGAGCAAGAAAAGCTTTAGTCGACATTCGTCGTTGAGGCGACGAAGGCAAGACTTGTGTCGGACTGGAACTCACTGGGTTGGCAGAAGGTGCAGGAGCAGCATGGGTGGGTGGCGGCACAGCAGCAGTAGCAGCCACCGTCTGGGGGAGCTCAGCCTCGTATTGTCTCTGTGAGTGATCGGGTTGAGGAGGCACAGGCTTGTCTTGGTAGGCACCGTTGCGCGTGGCAGGCTGGACAGGCTGAGGTGGTTGTGGCGAGACAGCCTGTGGCGACTCGTTGGGCTGCAGAGGGGACGGCTGCTGCTGTTGCGGTGACGTGGGTTGCTGCGGCGGTTGTGGCGGGATGGGCAGCTGGGTGGGACGTGTTGTGTTGCGCTGGAACCTGGCAGTGTGGTATGTTGGACGAGCGGGAGGAGCCTGGCCTTTAGCATAGTTGATGTACTCGGGAGGGGCTGGGATGAGCGAGCCAGTGCCACAGTACTGGATGAAGAACTGCACATCGCGAGGAGTATCGACGTTTTCGAGGCTGACGCGGATGCGCTCGCACGACTCGTCATCGGCAACGCAGACGGCCGAAACGGCGTTGGCAAAGTTCCAGAGGTTGCTCTTGGTGAAGTCGATGCGCTCCTCTTCCTGGTCCTGGCACTGGTCGAGATAGGCCTTCCACTCTGCGTTCCACTTGACAGTGGTGTCTCTGAGTGCGCGGACAAAGTTCTGATAGTCGCGGTCATTCTGACTTACGGTGGCCTGTGCCTTGTCGAGCTTGTAGGCGACCTTGTCGAGATCCTTGCCCTGGACGAGGCTGCTCTGAGCGGTGTAGCCGTTGATTTTGATGCAATCCTGCTCGTACTTTTCGCGCGACTTGTTGACGTAGCTCTCCTGGGTCTGCTTGTGCTTGTGAAGTTTTTCAATGTTTGCCTGTGCAGCCTTACGAGTGTTCCAGCTCTTGTTAGCAAAATCGGTGACGGCGCATTCGAGGTCCTTTTTGATCATGCTGGCAAGGTCGGCATGGGTGCGAGATGTCGTCTCGAGCTCGGCCTTGACGATGTCGAAAGCAGCTTTGAGCGCACCTGTCTCGCTGTAACCGATAGCCTGTCGCGAGAGCTTGGCGAGTCGTTTTGCGTATTCGGCCTCGATGTCGGCGCGTTCCTTGTAGAGCGATTTGAGCTCATCGAGTGTACGCTGTGAAGCCTTCATGCGAGCCGAGATGGCGTCGAAGCCGGCATCGTTCTGACCCCAGAAGGCGTTGCAGAAGGAAGTGGTCTCTGTGAGTTCGCGACGAATGTACTCGTCTTCTGCAGCAATGCGTCGACCAGCTTCTCCGCCATCGAGACCCATTGTGCCGCTTGCACGTTCGGTTCGAGATCGTGAGCTGTGACCCGAGCCTGCGGATGATGAGCGACGATCTGAAGGCATGATGGAGAGCAGATGCTGGGTACCTGGAACAAAGGATTGGCTGAGTGGGCAGGATAGGATTCGAAGGTCAGGCAGCCAAGAGCCTGTTTCTGATCAAAGCGTGGACGGTGCACAAAGATGCGTGCGAGCCAGGCAGTGTTGCAAGTGCGTCTGAGAAATCGGATTGGCTTGTGTCGACAAGACAACGATGAAGGTCAAAGAGTCAACAGCCGTGGTGGTTGAAATTTTGTATGGTTCGAGGTGCGGCTGTGATGCGTGTCACAAAGGGTAAATGTAACGCCTTGAAGATTCGCAAAGTGATAGTGAGACGTGGACCAGAATCGTGAATGGATGATGCGTAGTCCAGAGTATCGTTTGGGCGGTGGTTGGTAAAGAAAGTGAAGCGTGGTGCGTTGTATGGACAAACGACCGAGTGAGGCGACAGCAGTCCACCAGTGATGGTGATCTTGACGTGAATTGCCAAGGATAGAGTGGAAAGTCACAAGTCGTGAGTCTGTGAGTGTTGGTTGGTGGTCTTTGCGCGATTGCGACGACGAGAACACACTTGAACATAGCCTCACACGCCAACGAGGTTGTACAATTCAATATTCACGATTCACGGATCACGGATCAAGTGCCAAAAATCCAATTCCAAGACTCAGAACCGTGTATGTGAATCACGAATTTCAGGGGCAATTATATTACTAGTAATAGTCACAGAGTAGAAAAAGGAGACACCGAAATTCGAAACAATTGTGAATTCTTTGCGATTTACGATTTACGATTTTCGATCTTACATGATTCGTGATTCGGCTTCTCAGCCAGTCACGAGTCGTGATTCAAACTTGTTCGTAATTCGACGTTCGTGATTCGTACCATCAGACGTCATCGTTATCGTCGTCGCTGTGTAGAGCTGAGGTGCCTGTGTGTATGTAGGTTCGTCTGTTGGGGTATACGGTGCCAGCAAGTGAGTGTGAGTAGAGATAAAGAGATGGTGATGTGAGCGTAGATAAGCAGGCTTGTCAAGTGCGGCTGTTGTGGACCTAAGCATGACTCAGCGAGGTGAAAGCGTGCAAGCGACTCACGACTCAGGGTCTCAAGTCTTGCTCGCGTGTTGTGTGTGTGCTGAAACACTGGCCATCCACCACTCTCGCATATCACAAAAACTCAGCCATGTGATGACACGCAAACCTCGCTCAGCTGATCCTTTTCAACCCCACACCCCATCCACGATTCACCCTTCGACAAGTGACACCCTTCGACAAGTGACACCCTTCGACAAGTGACAGTTCAAACAGTCGTCCAAGTCAAACGTCAATTCAAACGTCACCCTCGGCTTCGTTGCAAAGACCAGCTGCTTAGACGCGCAACATGAACGCCCTCCAAACTCATTTCTGGGCTGTGAGGGAATACCTCTCGCCAGTCTTGAGAGAGTCCAAGTTCAAAGAGCATGGCAGAATCACTCCAGGTAAGCAGCCCTCCTATTGCGAAAGCCAGCCTGGATAAAGACAAAGGACTAAGCTCATCTCATCTCGAACGATTCTTTCTCGGCCTTGTCCCTTTGCAAACACAGACGAGTTTGTTGCGGCGGGTGACTTCCTATCGTACAAGTTTCCAACCTGGCAGTGGTGTGCCGGCAGCTCCTCGAAAGCGCGCGACTACCTACCCAAGGACAAGCAGTTCCTCATCTCGTGCGGTGTTCCATCGTTGCGCCGCGTCAGTCAGATCGAAAAGGGCGTCGGCGTTGGCGTTAAGGACGATGATGAAAAGCTCATGAGCTTCGGCGAAGAAGGCGGCGCAGATGCACCCGAAGACGATCAGTGGGTCGCTACGCATTTTGACGATCAGCAGACAGGGTCCAGCAGCCAAGTAGCTGATATGCTCGATATACCTGATATTGGTGAAGATCAGTTGGCGCCTGAACACCAGCTCACCGAGGGGCAGCAAGATGATCTCGCCGCTCGTGTCGCAGGTGTCACCATAGGTCATCAAAGCGACTCGATCCATGCGTCCGCTTCTGGTGACGGCATGGGCGACATTGACGACATACCCGACATTCCAGATATGGACGATGAGACCGACGAGCTCGCAGCTGGCGTACACGAGGATGAAGACCCAGCTACAGCCGCTCCACCAACACACAATGCCGCTCGCACAGGCTGGGCGTCGGCTGGTGACAACGGAAAGCTGCTTTCCGTGCGCAAGTACGACTGCATCATCACGTACGACAAGTACTATCAAACTCCGCGCATGTGGCTCGTAGGCTATGACGAACACGGTGTACCTCTGAAACCGGCGCAGATCTTCGAAGACGTCTCGTCCGACTATGCACAAAAGACGGTCACCATCGAGCCGTTCCCGCACGGTCACGCCGGGCCGGACAGTTCAGTTACGTCGTCTGCATCTGCTGTTGGCGTGGCGACGGCCAGCATCCATCCATGCAAGCACGCCAGCGTGATGAAAAAGGTGATTGAGCGCATGAATGCGTCGGTGATTGAGGAGCAGCGTAGAGCTGCTGCTTGCTCCGGCACGGCAAGCGTGGCGGGCGAAAAGAAGAAGAAGAAGGGCTGGAGCGTATCGAGCGCTGTCAAGAGGGTCACTGGCGGCGCGACGGATGGGTCAAGTGCGCCAACAGCAGAAGCAAAGGAAGATGGCTCGACAACCGCTGAAGCTGCAGCTACCGAGGCGGAGGATGACGTCGACGGTTTGAGAGTGGACCAGTACATGATCATCTTCCTCAAGTTCATGGCTTCGATCGTTCCCGCTATCGAAATCGATGCTACGCAGGCTTTGTAGATTGTACAGCAATAGAATTGCACGTGCTTGCTTTTCTCGCGCTCATTCATCCTTGCGCTGTTGACGACGGAATGTGCATGTACGGCTCGATTGTGTTGTTACATGTCGGGTGGGTCGTTTCGGGTGGGCTGATGCGAGTGGTCGTGTTTGCGTCTGCGTCTTTCAGCGGATATGTTTTGGCCGGCTTGGATGGCGGCTTGGATGGCAGCTTGTTTGGTGTGCAACGAGGATTTGCGTTTGACGTTGTTTCTGTGATGACGACTGGTGGTGTGGGATTGGCGGTCTACCTCACGGATGCGGACGGGGCGGGAGGGATCAAAGGTGCATACATGGCAGGTGTAGAGTTGGTTGGCTTGGACGGTGAGGTGGGCGTGGGCGTGGTTGGTGAGGGGGGTGGAGGGGGCGAATTTTGAGAGGGCTTGGTTGGCGGATCGACCCGAGTAGAGGTAGGATTTGGCGGCGGTTGGGTTCGAGACGGTCTGTGGATGTGGGAGCGGTTGGTGGTTGAGGAATCGACGCGTGATATCGAGGGCTGGAGCGAGGACGTTTTGGTTCCAGCTGCAAACGTCGGTGGCGTCGAGAAGGTATAGCTCGACTTGCGAACCAGCAGCCTGAGCTCGACGTACTTCGGGAACCAGCTTGTTCTGCACCCACTTGAGCTGCGATTTCGCATATTGCCTCGTCGATGTCTTTGTATCTTGGACCGCTTTGTCAAACCACTTGGGCTGGTCTTTCGATGTTTCAGAGCCGAGCGTGTCGAGTCGATCGAGGTACTCGACAAACTGTCGGTAGCCTATTGTCTGGAAAATGCCAGATTGGTAGTTGCGCTGCTCGAGGACGTCGCTCAACATTCGGTGGGCGATCGCACGCATTTCTCGCACCTCGGCCTCGAGTCCACGCGATACCATATCGTCGACACGATCATCCAACCTTTGGCGAAGCACGGGCGGATCGCACCAGAGCCAGAACAGAAGCTTGCGTGACGCGCTCACACGTGTCTGCTCGACGTTTTTCACTGGCGAGTCTTGTTCTGCGATCCACTGCGAATGCGCTCGACCAGTTTCCTTGTACACTCTGAGAGAATTCGCGATCTTTCGTGAGTCTCGATAATGCCACCTACCCGCCATTACCGGATCGATTTTTTCAAGCAACTGCCACAGTTTCATCGCCAACGACACATCTCCAGATGCTTTGGCGGCTAGATCCAGTTTCGCGCTATTCGTCGTCGAGACGTGATCCAACAGCGTTCGCTCTTGCTCGTCCAATGTCTGGTAGAGGACTTGGCTGGTCAAATCCACCTCGCTGTGCGTGTTGAGATTGCTACTGATCAGTTGACCAGGAAACATCAGATGTTGCAGATAATACGTTGTACCTCCACACACCACCGCCACCTTGTGCTTCTCGTGTAGTTCGCCCACGAGCCGATTCGCATCGTCTACAAATTTCGTCACATCGTATCCCGCCAGTGGTTGCTGTTCTGGATCCAAAAATCCAATCAGATGATGCACCACCCCCTGCATCTCGTCTTTCGTCGCTTTGTTCGTAATGATATCCAAGCCTCGGTAAATCTGCATACTGTCGCACGAAATCACTTCTGCCCCCTCCCGATTCCCAAACCCAGAACCATCCGAGCCAATCGCCAGCGACAATTCAACAGACAGCTTCGTCTTGCCCGTCCCCGTGCTGCCAAAGATCGTAATCACATCAGGCGTCCTCGGCTGTACCTGCAAAGCGACCAAGCCAAGATCCTGCAATCCTCCAACCGAAACCAACAGACGCGACACGCCAAACACGATCAAACAGCAAAAAAAAGCAGAAAGAAAGAGACAGAGAAAGAATGAATCGTATTTGAGTAAGAACACAGATCCCGACAAGCCGCGCATCTCAAAGACCAAGATCCTGCAAAGCAAAGAGGCGAGAAAGCAAATGCAGAGACCCAACGAGCGATCGACAAAGCGAACAGCATTATCGAGGCGTGTCAGCATCACTATGCGCAACAATCTCCCGAACCTCGGTGCGTTGCAGCCTAGCAAGTATCTTTGCATCGAGCTACTCGAGATCGCATCGACCCCAGTCAAGCGCCGAAAACCTATCCAGAGAGCATGCAGAGCAAGATGGCCCACTGGTCTACTTACCTTTTCGATCTGTGCCGCAGCAATTGGGTGGTAGAAACTCTTGTTGTCGAGGAACGTCTTCTTGGCCAGCTCGGGCTCGACCTTGTTGAGTGCGCGGTAGACGGTTCGGCAAAACTTCATCCTGCCCTGTCCCTTGACCCATTCGGCAGCCTGCTGAGCGTACTTGCCGCCCTTGACCTCCAACGCAACCTCAAAGAAGCGCAGCAGCACTTCACCGTTGGACGCCTTGCTAAATTCGTACACCTCGTCGAGCTTGTGCGTGATGGCCAGAGGCACCTTGGGTCCCGAGTGCAGACGCTCGAGGAAGACGACGACCTGGTTGGCATTCCAGCCTTTGATGTCCGCAGGTCTAAACTTGGCGTTCTCGAGCGTAGCATGGCCATCGATCACCTGGATCCAGCGGCTGGCGAGCGAAAACGCTTGCTCGGCCAGGCTAGTGTCGTATTCCATCTTGACAGGCAGCTCCAGTCCTTCACCGTAGAGCCAAGCGTCCCAATCGACCTTGTGAAGCGCAGCGGTCGCCTCTGCGTTGCTCTCAAAAAACTTGAACAGATGCTCGCGCCACTCTTGCGTGGTGACGGAACGGTTGTAGAAGGCGTGGAAGTAGCTCTTGGCGTAAGGGAGGAAGTTGTCCAGACCGCCGACGGTGCGTTCGAGGTACAGGAGGAAGTTGGAACCTTTCTCATATGGGATCGAACTAAAGGCGTCGTCAGGATCCTCACCGTCCTTGAAGGCGGGAATCAAACGCTGGAAGCGAGGCGTGTCCGTGAACTGCGCCAGCGCATCCTTGAGCGCCTTGGAGCCAATGATGTAAGAAAAGCCACGATGAGCAGGCCCCTCCTTGGGCCCATGAACCTCCTGAAGCAATAGACGCTCGAGGTAGACGGTCCATCCCTCGTTGAGCCAAAAGTGGGTCCAGTTGGCGCATGAGGTAAGGTTGCCGGACCACGAGTGGCAGAGCTCGTGTAGCAGCACGTCGGTCAAACTTCGGTCACCGCAGACTAGCGAAGGAGTCAAGGTGGTCAAGTTGGCGTTCTCCATGCCGCCGTAAGGGAAGGAGGGCGGAAGCACCACTGAGTCGTAACGCGTCCAAGAATAGGGCGAGATGACTTTTTCTGCGTGTTCGAGGAAGCGCTCTGCATCTGCTTCAAACTCCCACTGAACAGCATCAGCATTGGGTGGTTCGGCCCAGATACCGGTGCGCTCTCCGAGCTTGCGGAACTCCAAGTCGCCTCCTACGATGGCGATGAGGTACGAGGGAATGCCGACGGGCTGCTTAAAGTGGTAAGTGGCAGCTTTGCTAGGCTTGGAGTCGTCCTTGAGGGCAGACATGAGAACGGGGATGCGCGAGTGGACAGTAGCAGTGTAGGTGATCTTGTGAGAGGGTGAGTCGATGCAAGGGACGAGCGAGCGGCAGTGAATGGCCTGGCACTGGGAGTAGAGGAAAGGGTTGGTCTGCCCAGCGGTCTGCTCGGTTGTGAGCCAACCAAGGGCGGTGCAGTGTTCGGTGGTAGAGTAGTCGATGTCTACGTGGACCTTGTCCCCCTTTTTGTTGATGGAAGAAGGGATAGGGATGTGGAGGGGAGCACCGAGGGTACCGCGCTGAGTGCCGAGAGTGTAGTCGACTTGCTTGCCTTCGACGTGGACCGAGTCGATCTTGAGGTAGCTTGCGTCGAGGATGATGGAAGTGATGCCGGGCTGAATAAGCTCGATGACATGCGAGACGCGACCCGAGATGGTGCGAGCGTTCCAGTCGATGCTCCAATCGAGGTGCAAGTGGAGCGGCTTGTACTCGGCCACCTTGGAGTGGGTGTGGATATCCTCAGGCACGCGCAGGGCGGGTGCACCGACCGAGGCAGGATTGGGCGGAGTCCAGGTCATGGTTGCGAACGAAAAAGCAGGTACGTTGCTGGGAGATTGGCGAGAAGGAGAGCCGCGTATCGACGCACGAGTGTTTGGGTAGGGTCTTTGGGGTCTTGCGTGGGTGAAAAGAGGAGCCACAAAATTGGGCCGGAACGTAGAAGCGAACGAGCGGGGGGAATGGGATGCGCGTACAAAGACCGAAATGGGCGAGTAAAGGTGTGCCGACAGCACCATGGAACCGTGTGAACGGTACAAGTAGATGCGTCGAGCAAGAGTATGACGGGTCGGGTGGTTTGGAAGAGCTGACGATCGAGATAGCTGCAGCGGTGATATTCATATGAGCCCTACATAAGTTACATCAAGCGTGAAGACGTGAGTGTCGGCTGACAGGGCCCCGGTTGCGCTTTTAGTCGGCCGTATAGAAACTAACCGGAATCTTACATGAAACTACAAATTTCCATGTCCGTGTTTCACGTTCCACGTAACTGAGCACTTTCCACGGTTCACCATCACGCATCGTGAATGGTGAATTCTGTGTTTTTATCACACTCGTGACTGGCTTCCCCACCTTTGCCCATGTCTGGTAGACGTCGTATCATCTTGCGCGTTTGATAGAAACACAGTCGTTAGTGCGTGATTGCAAACGCGGCGGTGATAGTCGAGACACACTAGGCTACAGGTGGATCAGGGGCTTCTGTCTACTTGGGCTTGGATTGGCGGCGATTTCGAGGTTGCAGAACGAGAGATAGACTCGGAACGGCTCGCCAGTGGATGCTGCGGCATGTGTGCGTTCAAGTGCATGGCAACGATTCGATTCATGGTGCAGGATGAATAGAGAGAGTCGCGAGTCGAAGTTGACGGTGGTAGATGTCACGTGTGCAAAGGCTAGCTCAAGGCTACGTATGGCCAGTGTGAGTCCTGAACGGGTTGAACTGTAGAGAAGTTGGCAACCACGGAAATGAATCGTGGATCGCGAATAGGAGCTTGCTGCTTTGCGGCGTGCATATCGCCTAAGCGTAGCGCAGCGCGAGTCTGGGGCCGCTCCTTGATGCTTGTACGGAACCGCTTAGAAGCGTGAGCCTGTCATGGCATCTCGCTTAGATCTTGTTTTTGCTCGGTCTAACTCACGACTTGGTGCTGTTTTGGCAGGCGTCCGCGCAGTCAACTCGGATAACTTAGCCATACCGCACAGTCGACATTCACGAATGATGCATCATGCGCAGCCACCATTCGTGGTTATGGCCTGCACGTTGTACGGCTAGCTTTGCTCGCATATGCTGTTGACCCCACATTGGCGCAGAAGTGAGCCAGCATCCATCCAGAGGGCCATGTGCTAAAGCAAAGTACAGTGGCAACCTTGGACCTGCGCAAAGCTCACGAGGTGCGTGGGCTGAAAAGCATCTTGAGCCACCGAGGCGGGTCGATCGCTTGCAGAAGTGGAATGGACCCTGGGCAACGCTTGGGACGGCCGCGCCTGTTGACGCCATTCGTGATTCGTGATTCAGCTTTTCTCAAGCTATGCGTGGGGAAAGGAAAAGAGACGTGAGAGCGACGACTGTGACTCTCACGTCTGTGACTATGGATATTTTCTTTCATGTCTCTGTTTTCAACATCTTTTTGGCTCTCGCTTGCTTCGCAGCCGTCTGTAGTAGAGAAGCCCACTATTCGTGATTCGTGTTTCGTGATTGTCTTGCCTTTGGCTTGCCTTTCGACCCTATTTGCCTCTCTCCCATGATGCATACGAGCTACGTTACCCAGCTCCACCGCCCCATCAGCAGCCAGCTCATGCAGCACTCGCATGGGTAGCCGCCAGCATTAAAGCGTCCAACACGCATTTAGTTCAGCTACCAAACAGCTCAAACGCATTTCCGTCTTGCCCACTTTCGATTCTTGGGCTTCACTGTTTTTTGTCTGCAGCTCTTCATCAAGCCGTTGACCTGCAAACGTTGCTGGCCTTCACGCTCGCAAATCAAACCTTACCTTGACCTTGATCCATCATTCCTTTTGGCCGGCTCCTCCAACTTGATCTCTCCTACGCTCGCTAGCACCGCTTCACTACGCGAACCAAGCCTCATTTCTATTACAAGAGCAAGCCAAGTCGCAACCATGACAAGCTCAGAGACAGCAAGGGCCATTGTGTTTGTCAGCTTGGTCCTCCTCGGCTGCCTCATCCGCACCTATATCCGAACCGCCAACGGCGAAAAGGAAGATGAAGTCCACTTTTGGTCTTCGCCGTTCAGTCAACTTGAGCAACACGGCCGTGCTGCGTCTAGTGAGAAAGAATCCACTTTCACTCTCCCTGCCGATGGCGCTCATCGCCCACGCAGCACAAACACCTCGAGTGGCGAAGCGAACCAGGCTGTGTCGGTGCTTGACCAACAACCACCATGCTATCCACCTTTGCTCGCCGAGATTGCAGGCAAGCAAGACAGTCGCCTCGTTACGGCTCATCCTGCCTCGATTCAAACCTACAACGGCTCTGAAGTTGACGAAGCATACGAGGACTGGGCGGCGATGCACCATGCACGCGGTGCAGTGTCCGAAGATGCCGAGACCAGCATCGACAATCTGCTGCAACGAAGACAGCTGCACAAAGCTATGCGATTGCCATCCTTGCGTGCCGACTTGGACGCCTTGGACGCCAACGGGCCAGAGACGCCTACCATCTGGACAGCGCACTTTCCAGCAGCGCAACTCCGACCTTACTAGCTAGGCTGCTGTCAATCAACTCATCTTGTTCTGAATCGATTCTCAATCTCAGACTCAGCATCAAGGTTTCCACAGTTCAACTTTGAATGCAGTTGCAACCATTCACGATTGCCAACTCGCGCGGATTTGGGTTTTCATGAACCGAAATTCAGACACACACCGCTAAGTGTCTGCCTTGATGGACGCTTGCTTGCATTTCGTATGCACTCTACGCCGCGTGCCGCTTTCCCAGCTCTGTCTGATCCGCGCGTCATTTTCCTCTGCGGCTGCACTTTCTACTCATGGCGACTCGTCTTGGAGCTCTACTGGAGCTCAAGGCGGGCACGCCACCATACCCTTGCCTTTCCACCGAGCTTGTCTCGCTGGAATCCGTCTGTAGCTCACTCGCATTCACTTTTACATTCGCATTCGCATTCGCAAGCATCTGGTCTCTCGCTCTCTGTATTTAACATGCTCTTGATCTCAGAATACCAAGCGCTCTTTATCTCACTCGTCCCGTTCCGCTGCGCCAGAAGAGGCTCTGCACCGCCATGTTTTACAATCACGACATTTTGTCTCGACGCAAGACGGGTCTGGGCATCGTCTGGCTAGCGGCGACGCTCGGCGATCGAAGTATCGTCCGACGGCTCAGCCGCAAGGAGATTCTGAACGTCGACATTGGCGGAGCGTGCGAGTACGTGCGTCGGCCTACGGAGCCGCTATCGCTTCGGCTTTCGAGTCAGCTCATGTTCGGGCTGGTCAAACTTTACTTTCATCGAACCGATCTGCTATACCACGATGTAACGAGTGCACACAGCGAAGTGAGACGGACAATGCTGTCGACTACGATTGTGCGGACCGAGGAATCCAAGCAGCTCGATATGCGCAAGATGGTAGCGAGCAGAGATGCGATTACGATGCCGCTGGATTTGGCCTTCTTCACGCTGGATTTCGACGCGGTCGCTACGGGCATGTTGTACAGATGGAGTGTTGAACCACCACAGAGAGGCGGCTTGCAGGAGCAGAGCGTGGAGGATGGATTTAGAACGCCGACGCCCGCCTCGTTTGTCGAGCAGGAGGAGAGAATCACGCTACCAGAGACACGCTTTGACGAGCAGGAGTTGGGTCTGCCGAGAGCGTTCGGAGAAGTCGAGGATTTCGGTGCCATGTCGGCAGAAGGTGGGTTTGATGAGGACGAGGCAGAGCGGCTGGATTTGGGCTTGGAAGGTGCCGAGTTCGTTCAAGATCGACCGGATGTCTTGGTGCCAGCCGCACCCGAAGGCATTCAACGTCGATCTGTCGGCGACGATACGATCACGTCACAATGGCAAGAACTCGAACAAAGACTGACGCAAGAAGCGGCGCGCATGGAAGCGGGTGCTCTCATCGAAGGCATTCCCACCGTCACCCCCGCTCGTCGATCGCGAGACCAAGAGGACGCAGCCGAGGTCGAAGCATCTCTGCGACTTGCAGCTCGCCAACGCCGAATCGCACCGTTTCCGTCTGAAGATGGCACCACCATGCTCAGCGACACGCAATTGCGCTTGGCTCGAAGCGACTATGCACAGCGTATGGCTACCGAGCGTGCTGCAGCACAAGACAGAGCGAGACGCAGCGCAGCGCATGTCACAGCACGCCACTTGTTGTTGAGCCCACCGCAAGATATGGCACTCCATCCGGCGTTGGCGGGAATGTGGCAGATGACGGTGGGACAGCACCTTGTCTCACGTCGAGCGTGGTTCGTTCAGATGCGAACCGAGGCTGCACTTGCACCTGTCGACGAGCTACCGCCGACACCTCCTCCGCCGACACCGATCGCGCTGGATTTGGACGAGGTGGCTGACGTAGGCGTGGCACGAGCAGCGGTAGCCATGCCGGACTTACCAGCTGCACTTCGCGGCGCTCGAGAGTCTCTTCCCTGGAACGTTTTTATGGAGCACCGTAGAAGGTCGTCCATGATGCCATCGATTTCCTATGATCAGCCACCCACCGTGGAACGCGCAACAACACCGCTTCGACTGCGCGACGTTTCAGTGGAAACACCCACAGGATTGCGTCGATTGCCACCGCACGAATCACCGCTCTTTCCACCCGCTTCGCCATCCACCGTGGCGGCACTCGACGTGTTCGACCTGCCCCCACTGTCCGTTGCGAGAACACCGTCTGTCGAGCCATTCAGACTTGGCCTCCCCGCCGCCGCCACCACTGCAGCAGTGGGCGAGGCGGAGCGTTCGCCTACTCCACCCTACCAATTCTTGCAACAAGACATGCAGGAGGAGACGCGCAATTTTCTCGAGTACGCACGTTCGATTCGAGAGCAGTTACAAGATCCGGATTTCTTGTTTTTCAGCGACCTCGCTCCCGTAGCCAGCAGCACACCAGCTGTTGCTGCGCAGGCATTCTACCATACACTGGCGCTTGCTGGTCGAGCCAGCTTCAAAGTCAAGCAGGATGAAGCGTACCAGGAGATCCGCATTTTTCTCGTTCATCCATGACGCAGCATCAAAGACAGAGCGCTCACGTCAACATGTGTGCGTATTCTACATTCGTGATTTACGGCCAAGCAAGCTGCTGCTGTAAATCACTGAATGGTATTCGCGATTTACGATTCAAGATTCTGTTACCGTGTTAGGTGTGGGCCAAAAGTCGCAGAGTCTGAGTTAGCGACACTCACGACTCGTGACTTGTTTAGCACCCGTTTTTTTTGATATTTTTTGATGATTTTTCTTGGGCTGTGTTATATGAGACATGACGTGCACCTTTGTGTGTTGCACGTTCCATGCGACGACAGTCGTGAGTAGCATGTAAAGAAAAATGAAAGCGTGTGTGTGCTGCGTAATCCGGTGTCTGCTCTCGCGTCTGCTTTTCCAGCAACCAACCAGCGGGTCCAAATTTGACTCGTGTTAGCTGTCGTGAGCGGGTCAACGCCTATCTATATATATTCAATCAACCACACCTCTTTGTGCTACCCTATCCATACACTGCTTGCTTTGTCACGTAGCTTCGGCCGCAAGTCGAAAGCTTGAGCTTCCACACGGCTGCACAACCTCGATCCGACAGCCAACATATATCGTCACTCGGTGCTCTTGGTAACTTGCAGGCGAGAGTCGCACAGTGCACAGCGCACACGCACACACTCTCTCATCGACTTGACAAAGAGCACTAGCACTGGTACTGCCAACAATGGCTCTCACAACAGTGCCATCAACTTGCTCGCACGCTCACAGCGGAGCACTACGGAACCTCGCACCCGAAGAACACAAACGTCTCTTACGGCGCAAGATCATCTCTCTCGTCGGCTCGATATGCGTTGCGCTCTCGGCTGGTTCCAACTACGCCTTTTCTTCGTTCGCGCCTCAGCTCCAGGAATCGCTGCACCTCACATCGACGCAAATCAACCTGATAGGTATCGCAGGAAATGCAGGCGTCTACCTTTCCTCGCCACTGTGGGGTAGGTTCATCGACAAGCGTGGACCGCAGACCGCGTTGATCGTCGCAGCCGTACTCGTGCCTATCGGATACGCCGGCCTGTCCATGTCGTACACCGGTGACTGGTCCTCGCATTCCACCGGCGTCCTGTTTGGCCTTAATCTGCTCACCGGCATCGGCAACAGCGGTGGCTTTACAGCCGCCATGAACGCTCAGGCCAAGTCGTGGGGTGGTAGCAGAAGGGGCACTGCCACAGCGTTGGTCTTGTCCGGCTTTGGTTTGAGCGCGTTTTTCTACTCGTCGCTCTCGCATTTGCTCTTTCCGGGAAATACAGGCGACTATCTGTTGCTCTTGGCATTCGGTAGCATGACGAGCATGTTGATCGGGTTAGGTCTGATCAAAATCATCCCGCCTATCGAAGTCGGTGATGGCGAGCGAGCGCGAGATGGCGTGAGGAGCGCCGAACGTGCCGGCTCAACACAATACTTGCGACGCAGAACATCTTCCGACATTGGTGCACGCGCCACCATCTGGCAGAGTCCAGAAGCGTTGTCTGCCGACGTAACGGACGATGAAGCTGATGAGCAGGAGCCAACGTATTCCAACGCTCGACTCGGCGTCGCAGGGACGTCTCGCAACGCTGGCGCTGCTTACCAAGACGGAACCTCGGCCATGGCTTCAGAAGCAGCACAGGACATGGACCCTGAATCGCAAGGCCTTCTCACTGGACGAGACGAGTCGAAACGTGGTTCGTCTCGAGCCGAAATCGATCCTTCGCACATCGACATTTCCGGCCGACGTCTGTTCCAACAGGTCGACTTCTTCCTCATCTTTTTTGTCATGACGCTCGTCTCCGGTGCCGGGCTGTTGCTGATCAACAATGTCGGAACGATCACAAAGACACTTTGGGACTTTGATCATCGCAACGATCCGGTGCTGGTCGCGGCTGACAATGCCGATGTTATCCGACGAACGCTTGCGTCGAACTCGACAAGGACGACAGCATCGCAATTGCAATCGCCATTGCAATTCGAAGCGTTCAAACTGAGCGCCAAATCGAGCGTGCAACAGTTGCAGGCCAAGCAAGTGTCGACGATTTCAGTGTGCAACTTTGGCGGGCGCATCTTTATCGGATTGCTGTCCGACCTACTGGTCAACAAGACGGGCAGCGCTTCGAATCGCGTTTGGCTGCTAATCGTGGTGACCACGTTGGCACTGGCGAGTCAGCTGCTCGCTGCGCTTCCCGGTGCGGTTACAACAGTGGATCATCTGTTTGGCGTCTCGGCTCTGACTGGCTTGGCGTACGGCACACTGTTTGGTGTCTGTCCAACGCTCATCTTCGAGTGGTTTGGCATGAAGCACTTTAGTCAGAATTACGGGTTTGTTAGTCTGTCGCCCGTGGTTGCGGGCAACGTGTTCAACTTGCTCTTTGGGCTGATCTACGATAGTCACGTTCCGCAGGACAAGCGCTTGCTAAGCGCGGTAGTGAATGCTTTCAAGCCGAGCGAGCGACCAGGGACGCCAGAGGATCATCCGTCCAGCAGACATCTGTGTATGGACGGAGACGAGTGTTATCGTCAGGTGTTTGTTGTTACCAGTGTAGGCTGCGTTCTCGCTGTCGTGCTGAGTTTCGTGTTGGTCGTTAGGCGCGCAAGCAAGCTTCCGAGCTTCTTGACAAGGTGACAGCGCTTCTTGCGTCGGACATGCAATCTGTTGTAGCCTTTCTTCACACTCGTTGATGCAATCCTACACATTCTCTCGACTCGCTTAGGCTGTGTGAAAGAGTTGAACTGTTGCATGTGCAACATTGGTTGGCTGAGCTCTACTTGGTTGGCAAGACAGCGGCGGCGGTGGCGGACCAGAATTTGACGCCAAACGGCGAGCCGAAAAGCTTGTATCGGTTGAACACTGCAGGAGCGCAACGCTTGCTTGTCAGTGGGCAGAAGGCACACGGCACATACAGCGGTCGACTTACGGAAGTAGCCGAACTTTCGACCGAAGAACTTGCCGACAAAGGGAAACACGATGATTTGCAGGATCAGCTTCAACTGATCGAGCTGGTCTTGCCATTCCTGTTCAAGCGCGCGCTGATACGACGAGCTCGTCGAGCCGTCCGAGTCGGAGACCGCATCAGAGTAGTGTGTACGTTGGGATTGGTGCGACTGAGGCGCAGCGTGGTACGCGTCCCAGTGACACGCTTGGTCGTATGTGTCGTGGGATATGCACGTCTGTTGCGCACTAAGTTGGCGCTGGGCTAGCGTCGAGATCAACGACGTCGGCGCAAGTGCGTTGTTACCCCTCCGCGTCCGGCTATCGTCCAAATACCCGCTATCGTTCATCGTCCCAGTACTCGCACAACCACCCTCGGTATTGCCATCGACAATCGCCAACATCCGACCCAACTTGGTTCTCTTCACAATTGCCAAATACCCCAAGCAACCACAATGAGATGGTGGTCTCAATGCGTGCGCGCGCAAACGTGCGCACACTCGTGACTCTTGTCACTCACGACTGTGAAATTCTGTCCCAACTCGTCATCTCAATCCCAAATCGGGAGATCCTTGTGCCAACTCACAGACTTGCAACACCGTAACCTCGCTTCTCACAACGAAAATTCTCGATTCTCGATCTCGATTCTCCAATCACTCGTAATTGTGTTGTTATACTCCAAGTCGTGAGTTTCTCATTCGTGATTCATCCTCACACGGACGCCGCGCAAACACTCACGACTCATGTGTGTCTCCTCGAAGATCAATGTATTCACGATTCACCGCGTGCAGCCGAAACGCAATTGCTACGTTCAGTCGGATGCAGACAACGCACAAGGCCGTGAGTAGCAGGCACATGAATTGTTGGAATGGATCGTCGATCTAATAACCTCGGTATCCTCCTCCATATCCGCCCGCGCCACCACTGTTTTCGCCGTACGACTGCTGACTGGCGCCACCATATTCAGCCTGTGCGAAACGGTCTGGGTGCATACCGTGGGGTACGGGTGGGCGTGCAGGTGGCGGGCCAGGTTCGCCCGCACCCGCGAAAGGTGGAGCGTACGAAGGTGCACCGCCGCCACTGGCCATGCCCGGTGGCATCATGGGAGGAGCCCCAGGCATTGATGGTGGACGACCAGGAGGTCCGCCAGCTGCAGGTGCTCCGTATCCTCCCGCAGCGCCGTTGCGACCATACGCTCCGCCGTACGGATTCGGTGTTGCAGAAGCTACGTTGATCATCGGTGTAGTGTAACCGCCTGCAACACCCTGGCCAGGCGTCGCGCTACCAGCCATACCGTTCCTGACACCGCCATACGGTGTGCGTCCGCCCAGAGGCGTTGCGCCACCCATACCTGGCGCAGGCGTTCGTCCGCCTCCGTATGGCGTCTTTGCACCACGTGCCATACTCGCTTGTGTGGTGTACTGCGTCTTGAACGCGTTGCAGAGCGCCGCAACATCGGCAAGCTGGTCGGCAGGCCCCAGCTTGAACGCGTTAGGCAGCACCTTGACAGGCCATGTCTGGATCGCCGCGTCACGATTCGCCTTGAACGACAAGTTAAAGTAGCCAGGTCGGTCCTTGTTCAAACCAAATGCGTAGACCGATCTCGACGGATTGGCCAGCGACCAGTTGGTCAAGAAACGGTGCAAGTCTTCCTCGTCGGCGCCCTTGTACTTTTCGTGATTCATCATCATCTCCACCATATGCACCATCGGCTTGACGTGGTTAACGATGAGCTCGTCCAGATCCGAGTACGAGCCCATACCTTCGATACGCAACACGCGTCCAAGCGAGTATTCGCTCTCCTTGTCGAGCTCGGTAACGTCGATGTTCTGGTACACATCGTCGTCCACTTTCCAAGTCACCGCGAGGTGGTCATCGCCCTTGCTGCTAGGTCGCACGACAACCGTGCCTCGAGGCTGGCTACGAAGAAACGTGACAGCTGCCTTGTAGTTAAAGTTGTGGTAGTTCGGATGGTCAATCACACGGTTCTGTCGACGAGCCTGGATTCGCAACTTAGCCTTGGCTGCTGCATGTTCGTTCCACTGATCTGCCTTTCTCCTATCGTAAAACTTAATGTCGATCGGCGTCTTGCCCTGGTGCGTGGCACGATGCTGCAACTCCCAAGGGCTAATGCTCAGCTGCACCGTACACATCTTGTAATCGATCTTGCGTACGAGCGCGTCCAGAGTCTGCTGAGGTCGCACCAGATCACGCAGACGCACCGATCCAGGCGTGTAGTGTTCCACCGCATGTTCGGCTTCGATGGTACCCTCGATGCCAGAGTCGAGGCGACACTTGATGTGCCCCTCCTGCATACGGTTACCTTCTTGTACCCGCGTCACCTCAACCGATACGACAAATCCTTCCGCAAGCGTCTTGGAAGTCTCGCCCGTGAACATGGTCAGCATCTCTTCCAGAGACGGCTCGCTCTGCTTTTCGCGCAAGTCGTCGTATGGCTTGATCAGCTCCGTTCGACAAGAGTGTAGCGTCGCGCGCTTGCGTTCGCCCTTGCGCTCGAACAGCATCGTAGCGTAGTTGTCCAGATCGAGCGTGTTTAGCTTGTCGGCCGGATCGGCGTCCTCCATGAGCTCCTTGCAAGGTAAACTTGGATGTTCGCCTTCGAGATCCTCCTCGTGCTTGTTGAGAGCATCGGCAGCCATCTTGCGTGGGAAATCGTAGTCCTCGGGATGGATGCGTGTGCTGTCGAGCACGTCTGGCACGTCGTCTTCGTCCGCCTCGAGCAGCATATCTTGCTCGATACGCAGGAAGGATGCGCAGTTCTGGAATACCTGGAAGGTCAGGATGTTGCGCGAGATGAGCAAGGTTCGGTTGATGAGCGTACCTTCCAGCTTGGTGCTGATGGCGTTGACAAGTGCATGCGCCTTTCTAGGACCAAGACCGGCCACGAACGGCAGCATCGTCTGCAAGTAGGTGCTAGTCATGGCCTGATTGATCTCGACGCCATTCTCGTTGACAACCGCACCGATGCAACGCTCAAAGTGTAGACGCAGGCGATCCTGCGGCAGCAGACGCTGGTTCGGGTCGAGGATGACGGCGGTCAAATCGCTGCCAAGCGCTGCAAATTCGTTAACAGGTGACTGTGCATATCGTGCGAGCGCAAGACAGTAGCGGCCGAGTTCACTAAGTTCGGGGAACTCCTCAGCAGCACGGCTGCTGTGCTGATAGATACGCGCTACGTCGTCATGGCAGGTGACAACGTCGATCACCGCCTGGTCACGTTCGAGGTCGGAATGCAGGCGGTCCGCGTCGCATATTTCCTGGTGAGCCGTGTCGGCAAGCTCCTGTACATGCCTTTTGAGTTCGGCGGTGCGCACACTCCAGCCACTGACGACAACAATGTCGGGCCTCCGTTGCTTGAGCAGCTTGACAAAGTCAGCGCGGTGATCCACAAACTCGGCCTTGCCTCGCGTACGTTCCAGCTCGAGCTCTCGCTCCTGCATCTGGCGCGCGCTGAGAGGGCGAAGGTCATCGAACGTGGCATGCTCACGGAAGCGGCCACGCTCGTCCAGATAGACGGCCTGAACGACGTCCTTTCGTGGATCGCCACCGCCATGTGAGACGGCCAGCACACGTGGGATGCGGTCTTCTTCTTCGATTTTGGGGTCGCGGTTGCGTGCCATCATGCTCTTGGACATGAACGGCCCCTCTTGAACACGCTTGGTCATGAGAACATCGACGTGTCGCAGCAAAGTCTCTCGCGATTCTTCACGAAGAAACTCCTTGAGCCAGATTCGTCCGTTGGGAACGAGGTGGGTCTTGAGCGCCTCTCGGATCACATCGCGCCTTTGCTCGTTCCACGCGTTGCTGAGCTCACCGACGCCTTCGCTGGCGTAGTTGTTGTAGAGTCGAGCCTCGAAACGAGTCAAAACCACGTCTTTGAGATCAATGTCGAGCTTGATCAGAAGCTCGTCCTCGGCTTGAAGCATCTGCAAGTATTGAGAAGGGTTTTGAGGTACAAGCCGAGCCGGCTTGTTGGCGATGAACTTGAAGTTAGCGTAGGGATGCTGGTCGTCGATAACCGTCATGCCACGTTCGGTGGGCTCAATGTTGATCTCGGCAGCATCCTTGAAGAGTTGACGCATCTCTCGCTTCAGGATGGGATCCTTGCCAATCTCCTGGCTGAGCATCATCTTTGCCTTGGCGAGCGCAATCTCTGGCGAATGTGCTCCCCATGCAGAGCCTGTGAACTGCTCGGCAAACTTGAACGGCGACTCCTCGGGGTCGCGGGGCGAGTATTGGCGAGTATGACTCGTGACGTTTGAGGCGAGCTCGTCGGAGGTGATGCCAAACTTCTTTGCGAGCTCTGCAAGGACGGTCTTCTTGTTGCGCTCGTACTGACCGACGAGACTTGGCTTCTTAAAGGCAGGCGTGGCGCTGACCAGGGGGTCGCTGGTCAGAGTGAGACCTTGCAGATCCGAAGCGGCTTGATCTGTGCCGTTGCTTGTAAGAGCCTGGGCATCGCGCATCTGCTGGCCGTAACGGAGGGTGAGATACTCGGTGATATCGGAGATCTCCTCGAGACTGGCGGCCTGTGCAAGCATGTCCTCGAAGATGGCCCTCTGACGTTGCGAGGATTCGACACGAGCCGCTCGGGATTCATCTGCTGGCATGGCGTCCAAACCACCGTCAAGCTCGTCGTCTTGAATGGGCTCGGTTTTAACGTCGACGTGAATCTTGTTGAAGGTGGCGCGCAGCTGGTCTTTGCGGACGAGCAAGGTTTTGAACTTGAGACCGAGGCCACTGAGCGTGTAGAGCTCTCGGCGGGTGAGGAGGTCAATGCTGCGGTACTGTCGTTCGACTTCGTCAAAGGTGAGGTGTTCGAGCTCATCGAATCGGTGCTGAAAGAGAAACGGAACTTCGAGCAGGTCGTTTAGCATGTAAGAGAGCATGAGCTGAACGGCGTTGATGAATTCCGAGCGTTGACGATGGAAGAGGCCGGCTTCGTCGAGGAATTCGGCGGCAGTCCTTTGTGAGATACGAGTCGAGGCCCATTTGGCTGCTTCGAAGAGCTCTGTGTCGGTGAGCTTTCGTTCGAGCAGCTTGAGACCCTCTTCGCCTGGGCAAGCGAGTTGGAGACGTTCGGGGATATCAATGCGCTTGATGCGCTCATCGTCTTCGGTCAACATGCGTTCTGCGATCTGGGCTGGCTCAAAAATGTCCTTGTACTCCATTTTGTTCTTTTTTTCCTCGTCAAAAGCGTCTTCTTCCTCGTCTTCGAGCGCCCAGAAGTAATCTTCGCCATTACCAAAGATCTCGTGGATTTCGTCCCAGGCTTCATGATCGATGCCGGCCTTGGCAGGGTCAGCTGCAGACCCGGACAGGCGGGCCTTGCGCTTCTCCTCGCGCCTCTGCTGGCGTCTCGCTTCGCGTTCCTCCTCGTCGAGGCCCTGCATCTCTTCGTCATCCTCATCCTCTTCGATGAAATCGTCGAGACCGTCATCTTCATATGCTCCAACGACTTCGCGTTGCTTGCGGGCTACGCCGGCTCGAAGTGCTTGACCGACCGATGGCAGGTCTTCGTCATCATCGTCGTAGTTGACGCCGCGGCGACCTGAGCGAATGTCGTCCTCGTCTTCGTCGTCATCCTCAAAGATCTGGTCAAGCGTCCTTTGCCTAGCAGCGGCTTCGTCATCTGCGGGTGGAGAAGCGGAACCTCGTCGGAAACGCTTGAGACGGCCAGCCTCCTTGCGACGAGGTTGACCGGTGTTTTCGGCGAGCAGCTCGAGATCGTCCTCGTCGACCTCAAAGTCTTGTTCGTTCTGCTTTCTCTTTTTCTTTCTGCGCCTTCTACGATCTCTGCGTGCTTCGCTGTCTTCTTCCTCTTCCTCGTCGTCCTCGGCGATAAAGCCTTCTGCAACGCGTCGAGCTTCTTCCGGATCGTCGTCCTCTTCTTCGTCGCTACTATCCTCACCTCCGGAGCCAACAAGGTTGCCATGTGACTTGATGAGATCGACACCTTCGCCCTCGTCGGACGCCCCTCCCTCTTCATCATCTTGAAAGTAGGGGGCGGGGACCCTCTCCTCGTCGGCCATGGCGCGGGGATATGAGGTGAAGTCAGGATCGAAGTTGGACGATTGGCTGGGGTGAGCTTGAAATTAAGCGGCACCGGCTGCGGTTGAAGCTTTTAGAAGCAGGAGCCTCGTTGCTCGCCGTTGTGCGATGCAGCGATGACACGCTTTTGACTGTAGCAAGTCTTTTTTCTTCTGCGTTCTAGCGCCGGATGACAGACTAAAGAAAAAGCGAAGGCATCAAAAGGGCGTCTCCAGACTGACAGTAGCTAAGCACGTTGTTGAATGGAAGGGGAAAGGCGGGATAGATGACGGGGGGATTCAGAGGTAAGAAGAATGAAGGAAGATGTGAAAGAGAGGAAGATGGAGATGGATATATTCACGTATTCGTGATTCACGATTGGCAGCTGCGCTTGGTCAACACAAAGTCGATCAGATCAGCCAACCGAAGCTCTTCTAACATCTTGAGCAGATTATTGACGATTCGTGATTTACTCACTCACTTGCCCCCGAGTCCGCACTCACGACTCCACGACTCAAGACTGGCTCGACGCGCAGAAAGCAAATCGCAGTCACGAGTCTGGTAGAGAGCTGAGCTCTCCCTGACTTTGCTGGGCGCTCTATTATATTTAATATTATTTATGATTATTGTTAATAGACGGGGCTTACAAATTGCAACACAGTCGTGAGTAGTCGTGCGTATTGTCATTAACAATCGTGAATCGTGAATGGCTTCAAATACAGACTAGAAGAATTCAACAGAGTGAATCCAATCAATTCACGATTGAACCGGCAACAAACGCGCTCAATCGAAAATAAAAGACTTGCAATACAAGCCAATCAGGAAGAAACGAGAGGATTTTTTCAGCTCGCGCCAGGTGCTAGGTGCTAGGTGCTGCTTGCTGCTTGCTGCTTTCTTCTTTCTGGTTTCTGCTTGGCCAAAGGCAAAAGAGGGTCGAGAACAAACTTGTCCGCACAGTGCAGCTTTCTTCGTGGGCGTCGGATGGCTTATCCTTGAAACAAGGGCAAGTACGTTCGGTTCGACATCACCATCTCACCCTCTCACCACTTTCGTCGACATCTGCACGTCAGCAACGCTCTCGATCTCGACTTGGCTCGCGCGGCTGATCCTCTTCGATCTGTACACTCGCTTTGGACGACAGCAACCGGTATCAAGTACGACGAGTATTATACTTGACGTTGGCACACTGACTCGTCGAATTCTTGAGTTGATTCCCTCTCTAGTCCATTCGTATACGCCGTTGCAGCACCTCCTGCGTTGCCCACCATGTCGCTCGCCGGATCATCATCTTCGGCTCTTCACCTCGACTTCCCAGCCTCGACGGGATCGGGTGTGATGCACTCTCGCTCTGTCACTGGCGTCCACGTTCACCCTGTCGCCCTCTTCTCCATTCTCGACCACTACCTCCGTCGCAACGATGGTCAGCACCGCGTCATTGGCACTTTGCTCGGCACACGCACCGAATCCGAAATCGAGATTAAGAACTGCTTCGCCGTGCCTCACTTGGAAGACGCGGAAGAGGGTCAGGTGCAGGTTGACATGGAGTATCACCGCAGCATGTACGAGCTCTGCCAGAAGGTACGACCGGATGAGGTCATCGTCGGTTGGTATGCTACTTCGCCAGAACTAAATACCTACAGCGCTCTCATCCAAGACTTTTACTCGCGAGAGACGGCGCCTCACCAAGCTGTGCACCTTACCATGGACACTACCATTGACGGTTCCAAGCCTTCCGGTCTCGGTATCAAGTCGTACATCTCGTCACCGTTGGGTGCAACCCCCAAGGCTGAGAACTGCGTCTTCCTTCCTCTTCCGACCAATCTGCTTCACTCGACACCAGAACACTCTTCGCTTTCGCTGCTTGCCTCGCAAAACATCTCGTCGCCCTTGACTGACCTCGATGCGCTCGCCGTCAGCCTTAAGCAGGTGCAGTCACAGCTTGACCGTGTTCTCACCTACGTACGTGCCGTTATCTCGGGAGAAAAGGAGGGTGACAAGGCCGTTGGTCGCTTCCTCAACGACACAATCAGCGTCGTACCTGCAGGTTTGGACGACAACAAGCTCGAGACGCTCTTCAACGCCCACCTCCAGGATGTGCTCATGGTTTCCTACCTCGCCAACGTCGTACGAGCCCAGGCCGAGGTTTCGTCGCGTCTCACCCTCCTCACCTAAACAAAACGTCGGCGTTGCCACTGCAAGATGCATCCTCTCCCCCTTCAAAAACAAAAGGTCGACTGATCCATTTAGCATATTATTGTTGATCTTCACTTGTACATGTAGCCAGGCTGCGATATCCAAACTATTTTGTTCGCATCACCACTTTGGGTTAAGAGCGGACCACACTGATAGCAAGAAGCGTCCCTCTTCCAGAGAATGAGCTTAACAGAGAATGAGCTGAGTTCTACTCTGGCGAGATTCGTGATTGTCAAAATCGAGGCTGCACTCGGCCTGAGCACTGAGAACATGCCAACAAGCCGAATCTGCTTGCTAAGTGTGCTGCTTTGCAAGAAGATCAAGTTCAACACAGCTCAGTCGTCAGTGTGGTGTGACTTGAGAGCAAATCGTGAATCACAAATGGAACATTCACATTCGTGATATTCGTGATTGTGATTTCAATCGGGTCTCAGACAAACCGGAAATTCCTGCATCGGTGATTGTTTGTTTGCCCAGCGCTTCCGGGTTTCACACAGCCAAAAATCACGAATACGCGCATTCTGCGGCTTCTGAGTCGTGAGTGGTGAGTGAGGGCGTGGACGTGGACGTGCACCGTGCTCAAGCCGAAGAATCGTGAATCGTGAGTTGATTCGTGATGAATATGACGCCAGGTTCGAATCAAGAATCGTGAATCTTTCGACCATAGAGTAGGCTGTGCGTGCAACTGACGAATCGGTGCAACTCGTCCCCACATTCGTGATTCACGAATCACAATTCAACTGAGCTGGTCCAAAACGTGGTAGCTTGCTTTCACAACAACGTTGGCCCGTCCAAGCTCCTACCTTTTATCTACCACCATCTCCTCGCCTCGGCTCGACTCGACTCCGCTGTCGATTGTCTGCATTCAACGCTCACCAGTAGAAAGATAGCAGGTCCCCTTCGGTCTCCTTGTCTTTTCCTTCCAAAATCCACTGGCCCATCATGTCGTCGACGAGCAGCTTGCCCGCTGTGTGGGATGGTTACCAATTGCGCATCTCGCCTCAGGCTTACGTTTTTGAACCAACTAGCAAGGCCAGAGCCGAGGTGCTTGTGATCGACCGAAACGATAGCACCCTCCGTTTGGCAGAGCATGGATCTGCACCCGGTGGCGATAAGACCATGTCGGTGCAAGCTATTGTAGGCATCATCAAGCTTCATAGCTCCGAGTTTCTTGTCGTGGTCATCAGCAAGAAAAAGGTCGCCGAGATTGCTGGTGCCGACATCTATATGGCTACCGAGTTCCGTACGTTTCCGCTCGACAAGGAGGCGAATCCTTCATTGCTCAAACATCCCGTCGAAAAGACACTCCTCGGCCTACTCAAGGCGCACCTCTACAGCGCTCCATTCTATTTTAGCTACGGCTACGATCTCACCAGCAGCATGCAACGCCAAGCTGGCCTTTCCAATCCTTCGGCTCCGCTCTGGCAGCGTGCCGACGATCGCTTCTTCTGGAACCGATTCCTGATGCAAAAGTTTGTTCACACCACTCAGTCTGGCAGCCATGATCTTTCGCGCTTCATCTTGCCATGCATTTTTGGCTTCCTTGAGGTCAAGGAGGTCAAGATCAACAACCACGCTTTCGTTCTCGGCCTCATTGCTCGTCGCTCGCGCCACCGCGTAGGCACACGCTACTTTTCTCGAGGCATCGACGTGGATGGCAACGTGTCCAACTTCAACGAGACCGAACAGTTTGTCATCACTAACCCCAAGAATGGACCCACGATGACCAAGGCCAATGGCAGCATCCGACAAAGCTACATCCAGACGCGAGGCAGTGTCCCCGTGTTCTGGGCCGAAGTCAACAATCTGCGCTACAAGCCCGATCTGCAGATCATGGAGAAACCCGAGACTGCCGAGGCGACTCGTCGTCATTTCGACGACCAAGTGGCACGATACGGAGACAACTATCTCGTCAACCTCGTTAACCAAAAGGGTTATGAGAAGCCGGTCAAGGAGGCGTACGAGCGTGCCGTGGAAAAGCTGCACAACCCAAAGGTACACTACACGTACTACGACTTCCACCACGAGTGCAAGGGCATGAAGTTCGAACGTGTCATGGACCTCATCGAGAGGTTGCAGACCAAGGGCCTCAAGAGCAACGACTACTTTGCGGTTGAGGATGGCAAGGTAGTGAGTCAGCAGCGCTCTGTGGTGCGTACCAACTGCATGGACTGTCTCGACCGAACCAACGTAGTGCAGGGTACCTTGGCGCGTTGGATCCTCAACGAGCAGCTGCGATCCATTGGCATTCTCTCGGGCGGCGATCAGGTCGAGACCAAGAACGAGTTTATGCATGTCTACCGCAACGTTTGGGCTGACCACGCCGATGTCATCTCGAAGGCGTACAGCGGCACTGGTGCGCTCAAGACCGACTTTACGCGTACGGGCAAGCGTTCCAAGGAGGGGGCATTGCAAGACGGTATCAATTCGGTCACGCGCTACATCAAGAACAACTACTTTGATGGTGCGCGACAGGATGCCTACGACCTCTTCACGGGCGCTTGGGAGCCGTCGAAAGGGTTGCCGACTCCTGACCAACGTGCATTGCTGGTGCGTTCCATGCCTTGGGTGTTCCTGTTTGCGATCAGCATGGTGTTGGCCAGCTTGGTACTCCCGCGTCACACGGCGGCACAGACTATCGGCTCGGTGGGAGGTGCAAACGCGGGAGATGCGCTCCAGCAGTCTGCATTGTCTCACGTCTACTTCTTTACCCTCTGGTTGGTGGTGGCTATTGGCAGTGCACAGTTCATGGTCTCGAGGGGCCTGGATTATGTTGCGTGGCCAACGCTTAACCGACCCGACGAGACAATCTTCTATGATGGACCCGGTTTCAGGTCTGGTACCAAGGGTCGTACTGGTGTCATCAATCCGTTGAAGGCGCGCAAGTCGCACAACGGCGGTGTCAACGTTGTAGCTAGCAATGCTGGAAGGAGAGGCGAGGCTTACTCGGTGTCGTCGTGAGCTGATATTCGAGGTCCGTCTTTGTCGTCTTGATCGTCGCTAGTCGATGCATGTTGGAATTCCGTAGATCCGTGTCCCTGCTTGCAGCCTTTGCAAGACAGTCACTAATTGTTCTTCATTCACGATTGTACCGTGTCCGACGTCGGCCCAAATTTCATGTGCTGCCTCGTGCACTGAAGACCGCGTGTGGTTTCGTCGAAAGAGTCATGGTTCTGCGAATGTTGGCGTGGTATGCAGAACGCATGCTGGGTGACAAGCAAGGAAAACCGCACCGGGTTCGAGGAGACAAGTGTGGAAAACACGGCAAGCGGCAGTCACAGTCACAGAGTCAGAGAGTGGCAGATTCCCGGTTTGGGATTTTGCCAGACACTCACACTTACTGACTGTCGAGATGGACGTGGGGTTGTGTGTGAGTGGGCGCGCGGTGGAAGAATTTACAATCGTGAATATCACGAAGCGTGAAGGATGCGGAACACGAAATGTGAATCGTGAATCGGCGAGATCGGACCGTGACTTGGGAATACTCGAATACTCGGCGTTGCGGTGTGGGTTGCCGAGTTTGTCACCGACGGGAGCCGAACCTGGTTGGATTTCACCGAGACAAGACACGAGAGCGTGGTCGGTGCATGCGCTTGGCGCTCGTGTGCAGCTCTGGGGTCTGCGTTCTTCGTTCTTCGTTCTTCGTTCTGGGTTGCACGTTGCACGTTGGTATATAGTAACTCTCTTGTCGGTTGAATCTCAAGTTTGGGCGTGCTTCTGATCATCCATCCAGTAAGATTGGTTCAAGATACAATGTCGGGACTACCAGCGATTCTCGCGGTCGGCACGGGCGAGTATACGACCGGTTTCGTGGGCAACTCGCAATCACCGTCGGACAAGAAGCTAGGCGTGGTCGGACTGGTGATGTTTGACCTTCGTCGTCGCGGGCTGATTGCGCCCGAGATCAAAATGGTGGGTACCAACGGTGACAAATTCCAGGGCATTCGGAGTCACTTTAAGAACAACATCGAGGCCAAGTATCGAGATATGTCGACCGAGTTCACGTCGTATCCTGCAGCAGGAGTTCGAGACGGTGATGCATACAAGACGGCGATTGATTCGCTGAAACCCGGAGATGCAATCACCATCTTTACGCCCGACTCGACGCACTTTGAGATTGCCATGTATGCGATCCAACGCAAAATCCACGTGCTCGTCACTAAACCGGCAACGCAGACGCTTGCACATCATCAGATGCTCGTCGAACAAGCGGCCAAGCATGGCGTGCTTTGTATGGTCGAACATCATAAGCGGTTCGATCCGGCGTATGCGGATGCGCGCCAGCGTGCACGCGACAGTTTGGGCGACTTCAACTATTTCTACTCGTACATGAGTCAGCCCAAGAACCAATTGGAGACGTTCAAGGCTTGGGCAGGCAGGGACAGCGACATTTCGTATTACCTCAACTCGCACCATATCGATATCTGTCTGTGGATCGTTCACGGGCGTGCGGTGCCGGTCCAGGTGACCGCGTCCGCCTCCAAGGGTATAGCCACAAGCAAAGCGTGTGTTGAGGGTACCGAGGATACCATCACTCTGCTCGTCGATTTTGCCATTCTCACCGCTGACGCTAAGGTTGAACCGGCGAAACGAGCAACTGCGATATTCACCGCCAGTTGGACCGCACCGCAGGGTGCAGGTGTGCACTCGGAACAGCACTTCCACTTTGTCGGTGCGCACGGCGAGACACGCATCAACCAAGCGCGTCGCGGCTACCAGTTCACCCAAGAAGACAGCGCCCAACAACTCACCGGCGGCGCATGCACAGACTACAACCCCTTCTACATGCGTTACACCCCCGACGCAGAAGGCTTCTTCGCCGGTCAAACAGGCTACGGCTACCTCTCGCTGGAACACTTTGTCACCGCCTGCACGCGCATCAACCGAGGCGAAACCAACGTCGCACATTTCGATTCCGTACTGCCCACCATCAAGGACACTGTGCTTACAACCGCCATCTTGCAGGCTGGAAGAACAAGCTTGGACGAGAACCGAACCGTTCAAATCAAGCTCAACGAGCACGGTCAGTTCGAGCTCCAGTAGCAACGTACAAAACGTCAGCACAGCCATCCAGACACTTGGCATTGGTTCGCGTCCCACAGATTCGGCATGACCAACGACTGGTTCTCAAGCATACCAGTTCAACCTACCAAACTCAACCGACTGAGACTCCGCGAGTGAAACCTCTTGATCTCAGCTGCCCAAACAATGACACGAATCGGGACAAAAACATCGATCGGCGTGTAGCCAAGCGCAGAATCGTGAATGGCTGAGATTGGGTGAAATTCCACCAACGAATCGTGAATCATATCGGCGCTCAGGACCGCTTGTTGAACATGTCAAGAGCAGAAAAGCTGTGGTCGTCCTGAGCGATGCCTGCGGCCGCTTTCCTCTTCCTAGCCTGTTGCTCCTCCTTGCGCATCTTTTCCATCCTCGCCTTGACCGCAATACGGTTCGGATCGACGACGTTTTCCCTCTTCTTTCTAAGGTACCTACTGAGCGCTTTATTCTTGCCTCGCATTCGGTTCTTTTCCTTGACCGGTTTAGCCGGACCCACATGAGCCGAGATTTTCGCAGCCAATGATCCGGTTGTTGCTCCGCCTTCCTCGTCCTCATCGTCGACACTTGCGAAAAGCGAGGCATCCGTGTTATTCAGCTGCATACGCTCGATTCGTGAAAGCTGCGAGTAGGCTCTTCCATCTGCACTTGTCGCCACAGCGCTCGGGTTGCGTTTGGCGATCTCGGCCAAAATACGATCCTGCTCGGCCGCAGACACGTTGGTCTCTGCGACATGCACCGATCCAAGAATCGTCTGGTCGATCGAAATAAGGTCGGGCGAAATCTTGTCGAGCAACTGGTGCACTTCGCGTTCGCGACGTGCATTGCGTGTTTCGAAGGGATCCAGTTCGGACGAGTCGAAGTTGGGCTCACCGGCACCGGGAACGAGTAGGCTTGTGAATCCGCCAGCGTGGCCTACGCCGAGAACGTCTTGAAACGGGCAGAACTTGACTTGGAGCGGTTCGGAACGTGGGAAACCTTGGGTGATGTATGGGCCGGGAGGCGCTTTGCCGAGCGTGGCGTGAGTGTCGTAGATCGAGACGTGAGGACCCCAAGCTACGCCGAGCAGCCCACGCTGAGAGAACTGGAGGTCCGAAGCAGGTCGGCGAGCTTGCCATTCACGACGAGGACCTTTACCCATCATGCGCGTGTCCCACACTTTGATGGTACCATCCATACCACACGTCGCCATGTCGCGTCCGCCGTCGCGCGAATCGATAGAGATACCTGTCACTGGCCCGCGATGCGCCAATATCTTGACGGCAGGTGTCGAAAGGTTGGGTGTCCACATGGTCACCGTGCCGTTGCTGTGGCCGAGATGCAGGACAGCAGTGAGCGGATTCTGTGTCATGGTGTTGCAGTTACCCAGTCCGGTACGATGCTGGCTGATGAGCGTGCCGGTCGAAGTGTCCTGATATTTCAGGTAGCCCGTTGCGCCCACGGACGCAAGCAAGAAATGGTAAGGCAAAAACTCGAGTCGGTTCACTTCGGTATGGTTCTTGAGCTTGTGGATCTCGATGCCCGCGTCGTCGTAGATGTAGACGTACTTTTTCTGTGCCGCAGCAAAGAAGCTGTTGTTATGCAGCCACTTGACATCCCTCACGGTCTCTCTGACCTGAATCTCACAGCTCAACTTGCCCGTCTGCCAGTCGAACGCCGCCAAGTGACCTTTTCTTCCGCCAATCACCAGATGCCTGCCATTTCGTGTATAGTCGCACCTGTAGGGTCCCAGCCCCACACCTTGCTTTCCTCCATCCAGTTTGAGTTCGAACCCTTTTGTCGCTGTATCAATGCCTACGCTGTCCTTGATCTGTGCCTGAGTTACCTTGAACGTTCGCTCGAGCTCTCCTTCGGTCTCGATCATTCCCGCGCCTTCTCCGGGAGCAGAGGAGTTGAGATATTCATTGGCAAGACGCGCCGATTCGGCAGCACGTTTCCGTGAAAGATGCTGGTGGGTGAGTTTGCTTTTCAGCTTCTTGTCTCTGACGCTGGTGACGGACTTGGGAAGCTTTGCATCACGGATAGCAGCAGGAGCTGATCGATCGATCGAGCGGGGCAGCGATGTAGCGGCAGAAATCGAGTTGGCTTGCTTGTTGAGCGCCTCCTCGCTGTGATAGGCCTTCTTTTCGCCGTTTGTCTTGCCATGTCGAGAGCCACTCGCGGATCGAGACGGTTTGGAAGGTCCAGCCTCCATGATGGTAGTTCGGCAGCTAGCTCGTAGCTCTTATGTGAGAGTGTGCAGAAATGTGTGGCTTCAGAGTGCTCGTCGATGATGGCTAGTGGAATTGCGTGTGTTCGCACAGCACTCAACCTCGGTTACTGACGTAGCTGCTCAAGGCTTGCTGTGGTGGCTGGTGGCTTGCAAAACTGAGCAAGACGCCTCTGATGATGGAGGAGAAAGGACAAGCTTGAACGATGTTGAGCTCCACACCACGCTTAGCAAGGCTCGAAGAATTTATCGACAACAAGGAAAAAAAAAATAGGCGTGGGCCAAAGAGAACTTTTTGGTTTGAATTCGTGATTGCAGAACCCTTGACTGCGTCAAAACTTGTAATCAAATTTTGCGCAAAGTACACAAATTTCATGTACGATTTTCGGAAGAGTTACGAAGGATATATATATGCAACTCCACAATCGTGAATCGTGAATATTCGTGGTTCTGAGTAACGAATCACAAAAGATGCACTCGTGACTGCTGCTTGCTGCTGGAATTCTGGAATTCCACCACACCTTGATTCTACTCCATCATACACATCACGGTCTCGATCTCAATATGGCGAAAGGATCGCACAACAGCTCGGTTGCGCGGCCAAAGCCCAAGGCTGCAACGGTATTTGAGCAGGATTCTGACGGATCAGACACCAGGTCGCTGCAGCTCGATTCCGGTAGCGAGCTTGGATCTGACATGGGTGAGTCTGCCGATGAAGAAGAAGAAGAAGAAGAAGAAGAAGAAGAGGAGGAGGAGGAGGAGCAACCAAAGTATGCACAATTCATGGATGATTCGGACCTTGAAGATGCAACTGATGATGAGTCTGAGGATGAAAACGAGGACGATGTCGAGCATGGAGCGTACAGCATCGAAGAGGCAGACTCAGACGACGAGCAAGATGACCTTCGACAACAGATGAACAAGCTCCCATTTTCGGCGCTCATGAAGGCCAAGCAACAGATGAATGGATTCTCAAGCGACGATGATCAGGATGTCTTCTCTGAACCAGATATCTCGGACCTCGAAGAAGATGAATTTGCACAAGATCGCCAGCGTCTTGCAGCGGCAAAAGCAGGTAAACGGCCTGATTGCAAAAGCAACGGCAGCAGCAACTCATCCCGCTCCGAAGAAGCACTCGAGCAAAAGCGTCTTGAAGTGCGCGAACGTTTACGACAGCTCAAGGGAGGATCGACCTCAACCGTCGGCTCATCCAGCAAGGGTGCAGCTGACGAGGCATGGGCCGAAGCGCGCAAACAGCGTGAACAGCGGCGCAAAGATGCCAATCAACGCAAAGAGCTTGCCAAGCGTTCTAATAAAAATGCGCCCACAGAGATATCGAGCAAGCGACCCGTCTCTCGTCGTCGCAACGTCATTGAGACCGCTTCAAGCCAGGTACGCGATCCACGTTTCGAATCTCTTTCGGGAAGCGTCAACAAGGATCTGTTTGCCAAATCCTACTCATTCCTTCCTGAAATGTTCAAAGACGAGCTTGGCACGCTCAAAAAGACGCTCACCAAGCTGAAAAAGCTAGAAGCGGCACAAGCCGGACCCAAAGCCAAATCTGAGCAGGCGCTAGCGATTCGAGAGGAGCGAGCCAAAGTCGAAGCTGCTTTGCGCAGAGCCGAGGGATTGGCTGGAGAGCGCGAGCGAAGAGCGCGAGAGTCGGCTGTCAAGGGCAAGATCAAATCGCAGAACAAGGAGAGGGTCGAGAAGGGTTTGCTGCCGTTCTATCCAAAGAAGAGCGAGATCAAGCAGATGCTCCTCAAGGACAAGTACGATCGCTTGTCCGGTGGCGGCAACCAGGAGGGCAAGAGGGCGAGTGGGCAGGAGAAGAAGCAGCTCAAAAAGGCGCTGGAGAGAAGAAGGAAGAAGAACGCGCAAAAGGAGAAGAGGGATATGCCTGCTGGCATCGGGTTCGCAAGAGAGGGAAACGGTGCTCTACCCAAACGGAAGAGGAACACGGCTGGCGGCGATTCCAACAAACGAGCTCGGTTCTAGGCTTCTGCTTCGCTTTGAAATTGCATTTGTCACGGCCTTGCATCAGCTTCGTTGTTGCACTACGCCTTCGCAAAGTACAAGCTCATACTCGAGCTGGACATACATCAACCGTATCCGTGCACGGCGCCGACGAGCAATAGTTCCCTGAGCATTTGGAGTGTACGACATGGAGAACGGATGGGTTTCAAAGATGAGGCTCTTGTGGGAGCTCAATGTCCGTGCTGCGCCTGGCCACTCCTCTTCTCGTCTTCTCAAAGAACGTGTGCGCACCTTGAATGAAGATTTGCTTTGCATCGGCAGGAAGACCAAGTTGCATCTCATAAGCGTCTCACACCTGGGAGGAATTCGTGAGGCGTGGATATGGAGACATGGACGTGGGAATTTGTCGAAGATGGTCTGATCTGGTGATCCCACAAATGGAGATTAGAAACGTGAAAAACGTGAAAGTAAGGCGTGAGGCACGAGGGTGAGAGACGCGACGCGCCTGCACGAACCTGCAGCTGAGCAACACCATATATTTTTCTGGTCCAACATCATCCCGACACCACCGTGCACCCACACCATCATCATCTTTGTCGCCTTCGTTGTTACCGTCATCTTTTACCTGCTTCGCATTGCTCAGCTTCTACACCCTTGCTGTACCTCTTATCACGGCAGCACATCTCTGTCCCGACTCAATCCACGGGTCTTGGAACGACGAACACGCCCCGTCGCTGCAATTCTTTCCAGCTTTCTACTGCCGTCATCCTCGATCATCTGGCGGAAGTGCTATACGTCGCATCACTGGTTTTTTCACTTGATACGAGCTATACGTAAGCACACTCAACTTGGTGGAATCTGGTCTGCGCTGCACCCGAGCTTCCACGGCAAACCATGTCAAAATCAACGCCCACAGCGACGCCATCACGGCGGCGCGGCACGTTACCCATCGAAACTCCCGGCTCTGCACGATCCATCTCGTCTGCCACGGACCGATCAACCCTGGTGGTTCGTGTGGAAGAGCTCGATCTTGAAGTGCACGATCTGAAACGGCAGATTGCTGCTGAACGTCAACGACGTCGCGACTCCTCCTTGGGAGCATCCACGTCGGCGTCGGCGGGAGCATCGTTATCGCTGCAATACATTGATCCGAGCCGCGATGTGGGGAGGGTGAAACAGGTGCTAGCGGAGAAGCTGAAACAGATGGACGATGATGCACTGACCGCATTGTTGACTGCGAGCAGTGCTGCATTAGGCCGACTGTTTGTAGACCAAGAGCATGCGGTAGAAGGGGACAGTGCGTGGTTGGTGATGGATGCCGGAATGGTCCCCAGCAAATCGGTCGGTATCGAAGGCACCGGTAGCGGAAGCGACATCGATCGACGCTTATCGCAAAACGAAACTGGAGTAGCACATCAACTTTCAGCCGCTCGACACGCCAACAGCGTTCATAGCTTTCTGAAAGATCGACAAGCAAGATTGAACCCTTTGCTGGATGCTTTGACCAAATTCTCGCATTTGGACATCGATCAGTTGGATCAGACCTCTTCCACGCAGACTCAAGATGCGGGTGGACGAAGGAGGACGATTCGCATGTCAGGCAACTTTGCTCGACTCTTCGCCATCGGCATCAGCTTTCACGTCGTCGAAGATTCTTCCGATTCTTCGCCACAGATCCAACAACTTCAACTCGATCTGCCGGACTGGTTGAAACGAACGCTCGATGCGCCCAATCGACTCTACACCAAGCTGCTCAAGCGAAACGATCTACCGGCGATACTGTTGATGTTGCGCACGATGGTGCCGTTGTGTTCGTTGCGTCGGAATCTGTTCACCTCCCTGATGGAGAGCTATACGGATCTGGCGCGAGATCACGTTCGATCATGGGAGCGAGAAAACGGCATCGAATTCACCCCTTACCACCCACCTGCCACCACCACCACCTCCAAGCCTTCCTCGACGAGAAAATTTTCGGCTCGCAATATCGATGAGAACATAGCAATCTCGCTCATCCGCCCATCAGCAGCTGAATCCTTCACTCTCACCAACAAATCTTCCGCCTCCCTAACCATCTCCTTCACCATCGGTTGGAACCGTTTCGGACACGCTTTCCCCCATATTACCGCCAAGCCGCATGTTCCAGCTAGCAAACTCGACTCTACCAGCAGAGCGTTCTTGACAGGATTTGAATCCGAGTTTACGCATCTCTTGCGAGTGGCTATAGCCCAAAATGCAATCATTGGCTTACCGGATAAAGACGAAGATGAAGAGGACCAGATTGAGCCAGGTGTGGGAAGATGGGGCATCAACGCAGCCATTCATGCCACGATCAGGGCGTTCTTCAAAATTCAAGATGACGCCGCATCGGACAGAAGCGACGATGACCCCGAGTCGACTTGAAGAATCAGTATCGCGCTCAGCCACCGAGACTGAGGAAACACTGGCATTTGTAGCACCCACGACTATCACGTCTAGATTTCAACTACTCGAGTCAAACTACAACCCTTTCCATGGCTGCAGCACCTATTGACACACAAACAAGCGGCCCAAGCAGCCAGAGCGAAACACAGATCAGCAAGGCGTGTCCTTGCGACGCAGAGCGTACACCTTTGATGCAATTGCCACGGTTTCCGTGTTTTGAGCCTGCGCGATCTGAGTCTGTTGCTACAATGTGCATGTGCATCTGTTACGGCTTCAGCCGCCACGATGATACTGCGCATGTTGCGCGTACTGCTGCTGCTGTTGTTGAGCAGGTGTCCAGCTCCACGCCTCCCAGATGGCGGATGTCGGTGGCTGTCCCTCAGTCTGGTGTGGTTGTTGCGGCTGCTGGTGCGAAGCGTATTGGCCGTCGATTCCGTGATGGCCTGGTGGATGCATTTGATGGTGCTGAGTCTGGTGGTGGCCGCTGTCTGCAGCGTTGGGATAGCCCATCTGGTATTGAAGATCAGCGTGACTGCCATAGCGCTGCGGGTGCTGCTGAGTCATGTAGTACGAGCCGCCCTGTGCGTGACCCTGCGCCGAACTCACGTCCGCATGACGTTGTACGGAAGCGTCCGGACAAGCCTCGTACTTGATCTGCGGGCGGATCCCGTTCGGGGCCGGGTAGGGTCCATCGTACTGCTGCGAGTGCTGCTGCTGCTGCTGCTGCTGCTGTGGGTGATCGTGCTGGAATTGCAGCTGCACAGCTGAAGGACGAGGCAGAGACCAGACCTCAGAATTTGGTATGTTCGCGGTGCCGGCCGTCACAATGGGTTCCTGTGGATAGTGGCTGTCGAATCCAGCATCCTCGGTCTTTACGCCAGAAAGACGCCGTTCAGGAGGATCATAAGCGCCGTTGGCAGCATGCATTTGCGGTACTTCAGAGGCAGGACGATAAATATAAGCATCCACGGGTGCGTTAATGCGACAAGTGCTTCCAGCTTCGTTAACGGAAGCGCCGACCACATCCCCAGCTTGATATCGTGGGTCTGAGGCCAAGGACGATCCATACGTCGCCGTCGCTACAGAATGCGGAAGATAGTCGGAATTTGCTGGTTGACTGTCGTGTAATTGATGTCGAGTCGAGTCGGATAGCGCTACTTGTAGCCGGGCGCCACCATCCGGATACGTCGCCGGATACGCTAGTCCGGACTGCATCGCCGGCTGTATAGCATCCGGATACGCCGATGATGCTGGAGGCGGCAGCGGGTGCTGAGGGGGCGCCGTCATGGACGAGGCTGGATAAGTCGCAGATGAGTATGTTAACTCCAGACCCTGCGTGTCGTATGCATGCAATCCTTTAGCAGCATCCTTCGACACGATTGGCGGCTCCGGATGCAGGGGCGAAGCTGACTGCGTGGATGAACCTGGACTAGAGAGTTGCGATGTGTTTGCCAACGTTCGTACGCTACGGTGCATCGGTGTAGGCTGCATGGACGATGTTGCCTGATTGGATGGGCTACCCGTCTGTTCACTTTCGATGCTGTCAGACCTTCCAGCGCCAGCGACTTTTCTCAGACCGTCAGCATCTGGTGTTGTGGCGGCACTTCCCGTCATACTTCGATCCGACTTACGAATCGGCCTCACGTCGCCCTCGCGCATGTCCGAGCCGAAGACCTTGACCGCAAACTCGGTGTCCTCAATTTCCTGGATAGCTTGCACATGGAGTGAGCCCATCATGCTCGCCGAGATCTCGTCTTGGACCTTCTGACTGTCGGCAATCGCCTGCACCATCTCGGGCGCGTCGGGAGCAAGCTCTTCAGCTAAATTGTTGATCTCTTTCTTCTTGCTCGAAAGGAGGAAAGCGTTGCTAAGGATGCTCTCCACATGCGAGATTTGTAGTCGTTCCTCGGCGGCGGCAACCTTCCTCATGAGAATCTCGAAGGGACCTTGTAGGTAGTCAGCGATAGGATTGGCGGTGATGAACGGCAGCTTGAGCACACCGGGCATGTCAACATTGACGTGACATGCGCGCAACGATTTGACGCAGTTGGTCAGCAATGGCAGGAGATGAGGATTAAAGTAGGATGCGCTCGCGCCCCACGCTTCTATCACAGAAAGACGTAAATCGGCTGCGGCAAGCACGGGGACCGCGAACAGTCCTGCTTGGATGTTGGGCGGTGCAACGATACAGAGCGAAGGGATTTCGCTACCAACGGTCTCTTCGTACGAGACAAAGTCGTAGAGCTGCGGCATGACGGGTGTCAAGCTGGAAATGAGGCCGAGTGCTTTGAGCATAGCGTCCGTGAAGGCAAAATTGATGAGAATGGCCTTTGTGATACGATCGCTTTCGTGACCGAGCAGGATGGTGGCTGCTGACTTCCATGGAAGATGGTCTAAGTAGAACGGATCTTGAAGTCGCTGCCGCATGTCGGCGGCGAACTCTTTGTGGTAGACGGAGCCGATGCAAACTTGGAGCGATTGCGCCTCGGCATTGGAGAAGATCGAGTAGTAACGATGCAGACCAAGACCGCGCGGATCTTTTCGAAACTCGGTACTCATGCTACGCATCTGCTCGTTGAATTTGTAGCGCCACTCGTCGAGCGCCTTCTTGTAACCTGTGGCCTGCTCCTCGGCCTCCTTCTTGGAGAACGAGGCAGCAGCGCGTCTTGTGTGGCGGAGGTCACGGGCGATGCCGTACAGCTCTGCACGCTGAGCCATCCAACAGCATCGGCTCTGTTCGCGAGGCGATAGGAACGGTGGAGGAGGCAATAGAGATGCTGTTAAGGCATCAATACGAACACGCGAGAGTTCGTGTTCGAATTGAGCCAGAGAGTCCCACTCAATGCGATCTTCGGCTACGTCAACGGAAGCGCGGAACTGGAGCAAGGTGAGCCAGGTAAAGGTGCACAAGACGGCGTGGGCGTACTCGTCACGAGCCGAGTCGCTGGCGTAGCTATTGGGCGGCGAGTCTGCCTCGAAGGACAGACGGATTGAAGGCAATTTGGCTGCAAGGCTGGCGTAGCCGAGGCGTTGCGCCACGATGAGCGCCGAGATGATGGCTGCTCTTGGATTGAGGTCAAGTGCAAATTCGAGCAAGCCGTCGTTTTCCTGCTCTGGTGTTGAAAGGGGCCGGTGGTTATCTACGAAGCCGTCAACAGGCAAGAGCAAGAAGGAAGCGCAACTATGCAGAGCAAAGATGTTGAGGTGGTCTATGTGCGGCCTGTGAATGGCACGACGTAACAAGGCATCCACCGCTTTTCGGAGTGGCTTTTTGGCTGCGCCTATTGGCAGCTTGGAGTCGAGATGAGGCAATGCAACCAGATAGATAGATAAAAGCAGGAAACACTGCGCCTCGCCCTGACATGTGGCAAGTGTGAGCGAGTCTTCGAAAGGGATCGAGAGGAAAGGGGAGAAAGGACCGTATAGACCCTGGAAGAGGATGCGTAGAGAATGCTCAAAAGATTGCAATTCACGGGTTAGATAATCGACCTGATCGTGTGGATAAGGCGGTGGAGCGCTCTGACCCGACAGAAGTAGTGCAGCGGTTTTGCCCAAGCAGAGATTGGGAGGCGCTTGTTTCCAGTCCTGATACGCTGTCTCGCCTTGGCCAAAGGCTCCGGACAATCCGAGAATGAATTGCTGTGCATCAGGCTTGAGCGTCGGAGCGGTACCGATGAGGCGTGAGAAAGCCGTTGCGGGCAGTACAGGCCGTTCCAAGTTCGTAGGTAAGGGTGTGTTGAGGGAGCAAATGTCGATGTCGCGGTAGATGGAGCGTGTGAGGGCGCTGGGCGAGATGGATGGGGACAGGAAAACGGCGCGATCGTTGCTGGAAGGATCCAAAGCGGCGGCGTTGACATCGTCTGACCTGGATCGTTTGCTAGAACGCGGAGGTCGATTGTGTTCAGCTGCAGGCGATGGCGTGGACGTATCTGGCTGCAGGTCCTCGCCTTTAACAACTTGACCTGAGGGACTCTCATATAGACAATCGATACACAGAGTCTTGCAGCGATGACAGATGTGGAAGGTCGGATTGGAGGATTGTAAGTCGTCAGTGGCAGGGGTTTTGGAACCACCGGCCGGCTCGCATCTTGCCTTGAGCTTGCGACAGGCCAGGCAGGCGCGCGATGTCTTGGGACGCTTTGCCCCCTTGGGCATGCGAGTGTTGATGTTGGTCTTGGCAGCATCCGACATGTTGGTGGAGAAAGAAACGGCACGGATGGCGTCGACGAAATGTGGAAGGATGTCTAGTCAATCGACATGCTCGATAGGTAGCGTAGTGATGCTTGAAACGTTCGCCGAATGCGTTGTGATCTAGCGCATGACGCTTTTCAAGCTTGAGCAGCACGGCGAGGACGGGCGCAGCGACGACGAAGCAACGGTACGTGCAACGCGGAAATGGGGAGCATTCAAACCGAGGTTGAAGCTTTCGAATCAGCCCACTGCTTGATCTCGGCAGATTGGTGAATGGAAGAGATTGCCTTGCCCTGATCGTGACGAAGACCGATGATCGAGAAGTGGGAGGGTTCGACGATGGTGTAAGATGAGACGACAACGTAGATGGAGCGGATTGCCAGATGAAGCAAAGGATGAAAGCGATTGTTGCAATGTCGTCAAGCTGCTCTGACGTCCTGATCAGCAAACTTTGGGGATGAAGGAACAAATGGAACCTAAGGGCGCAACGATATGTAAGTATGAGAGAGGATGGTCGGGTTTCTGATATTACGGCCATTAATCGGAGAATGCATGAACGAGATTTGAGCTTTGGATTCTCTATGCGGTCTAGCATCAACCCATTATCACGAATCACTCACGGCGCAGCAGAGACGCGTTACAAGTTCCAGTTGCGACAGCAAAGACTCAGAGTTTGGCGGCTTCCCGACTAGCTCTCGGGGCCGCACCTTTTGAGCGTTTATCTCTTTGCCAATCACGAATGTCGCTGTTTGTCGGCTGGTCCGGATCAATTTCTCCGAGGATGCGCTCGGATAAGGTTATGATCCTCTCTAGTCAGCTCTCCGCGTCCAAAGATGAGGTGCCCACTTTTCTTTGTTCTTCCTATGGCTCTTTCCTTGACGGTTGGGCTAGGCGAGTTGGTAGAAGCAGATTCGCCTCGGAGTACAGAAGGGTGCATACAAGCAACTGGCGGCAGGCATTCCCCATTTCGGCGTTTGGCACAGGCTGACTGTGACATAAGTCGTCGGATCATGAAACAAAGATGATATGCACAGTGCTTGAGAGCTCAGCTTGCAAGGAAAAGAACTCGGAACTCGCCGCCATCGTCGACTCACGCTGGTGGTTAGTCACATGAGGGAAACGGCGGCACGACCGGTTTGTGATTCATACAACTTTGAGTTGAAGTCGGGAAGCACCTCCGATCTGCACTTCGAAACCTGCCGAAGGCAACATTCAAAAATATAGTTCTCAATTTGTGATTATCACAACAACGTTTTTTTTAATATTTAACTTTGTATTAAAAAAAAATAAAACCAAAAAAGGAAGAAAAAAAAAGAAAGTACGGGGAGACGCGCATAGAGCAAAACTAGGAACAGGGCCTCGAGAACTGGTTCTCGACTTGCGGGATCGCCGACGTTTTTCTATTCTCACGGTCTAGGCTTTCAATGGTCCCAAAGCTTCGAAACACTCTGAGGATCTGAAATGGGCAACGGTATGCTGTCATCGGAAACGATAACACTTGACACCGGATGCGTAGGCTGTACTGAGAGTCAGAAACCGGGATCACAAGAAACAGCTCCCGCCACATTTTGTTCGAGCGGGATCGCGAATAGTGATGTATTGGGCCTGGCCGCACGGCTGCATGCGCTTTTACCCCGACGCTTCGTTGCGATGAGGAAATCACGTGAATGTCTGACTTTCCCGTGCGCTTGCACATTCACGATCGTATCATAACCGCTTTTGTAATTGGTCGGCAGAGCGAACACGCATCACTCGTGACTATTCTCGCATCTCGTCTTTTTCGAACCGGACGGTTCAAGATTTGCCTTTCCTTGAGAAGTCAACTTAGCCTTGAGCGCCACATACTAATATCGTTCAACTTCGGTGAGGAATACGGCATTACCGACCTGTTGCTTTGCACCGAAAACAGTGATCGACGTCGTCTTTGCTTCTTGCGTTCAGGCTTCGATGTAGGCTTTCATGCGTTAACAGCTCAAATCATCGGAACTCGGCGCCACGACGAACACTGATGCGCCGTATACATTTCCGGTCTCCAATTCAGACCCGGGAAAGCGGCAAGAAGCTTGAGGAGAACTTCACAAGTCGCAACTTTAGTCAATCTTAATGGTATTTTTTTCTTGGGGGGTATGATGCCGAGAAACAGCACGCCCAAGGTGATACGCACGACCAATTGCCATGACCTCTGGTCAACTCGTGTGTTCCAGTTAAGTAGATCAAGTGATCGTAGGCGATCGGGGTCTACGTCAATCGCAGAAAATACTCCCACTCGAATGGGGTTGCGCGTCCCGATCGCAGAAATGGCAGCACTCGTGACTGCATTCCTCAAAAATATGGTGGCATTCAAGCTACATCCGTCCCTTATCGTACCAATCGTGAATGCCATCTAGCACAATGAACGGCTGTCGCGCCCCGTTGAGTGATGCACACATTCCACCATGCTCAGCGGCTGCGCTGGGATGTGGGGCCCCGCCCAGATGCGGAAACGTGGAAAGATCCGCCATCCTCGTCACCACCACATCATAAGGCACAGTATCATGCTTGTTCTAACGGAAAGCGTCTTGGACTTTGTCAGACTGATCTACAGGCAGCAGCTCTGGCGACCCGACCCGAAGAGAGCGAGGAACGCCCCGAGACTCGTGATTTGGGGGAAGTTGAACATCAGCCTCTCGCACTGAAGCTCGGCTAAAATCCAATCGAAAGACCTACTGTATGCCGCACCGTCGAAGCCGCCGTCAGTCAACACGGAAGTCGCCGGCCCGTCATTTCCTTTCAATGTCGGCCGACTTGCTCATTCCACCTTGGCTTGTTCTCGGCCGCAGCACGAATCTTTTCTGACCTTTCTGACTGTGCACAAGTTGATCGCCTGTGCGTGGCGCAACTGAGCGACCTGGCCTCTCGATGTATGCATTCCGATTCCACGAATTGAGCTTCTGACAGGTCCTGCGCCACCAAAACTTTGGTATTGGACACATGGTCCCCATGTTTCGTCGTCCTCCAAATGCACCCCACACTGTTTCATGCTTCCACCGTGCGGGGGGTCGGCATCACTTATGCACAGGTCATGTGTGCCGAATATAACATTATTCCATCATGCTTCGCATAATGTACAGTGACAGGTGTCATTGTCACGACGCGGGGTGTCTTCGCCGTGAGTCAATCCGGCATCTCGACAGAGCTTGTCTGTATCAACTCGGCCAGTGTTGATTAGGCATTCGTGATTGCTACCGTGACTTGTTTCCCCGTTGCTACAGGGAGCGTCTTGCTGTGTCAGAGATGGCTGGCTCGCTGCCGTGAACTTATCGCTGCATATTCTTCGAAGCACATGGCCTCGTGTGCAAGGTCAGCTTGGCGAGATTGGATGCGGTTTCGACTGTTCGGGTTGGGCGCTGTCTCGCTTTAATTCTTCCGAGAAAGCATGGACAGCATGGAAATACCATCACTGCATCGCGCCTCACTTGGCCACAATGCCAGCCAAGTCGAGCGTCATTCACATAAAAGGCAACCCCCATAAGCGCAAGATGTACGCTATCGCCACATGTTTCCATCCCTCCCTCCCTCGACACTCTACCTGTCTCCTCTTGCTCGCTTGCGACTGCGCTACGCTGGATTCATCTCATTATGAGGCTGCCTAATCTGACACTGCTCGTATGGGCAGCCACATCCGTCGGCTTGGTGTCGGCTCTTCCACAAGTCTCTTACAAAGCTGACGCCACCGCCTCTGCTCCCACAGTCAAACTCCACCAAGGTACTGTGCGCGGCTTGGCCGACGACAATTATGGCCTGGAACAATTCTTTGGCATTCCCTATGCCAAGCCACCCGTCGGCTCGCTCCGATTTGCCAAGCCACAGCCTCTCGGCCCAGCCTCGTCCCACAAAACGGTCATCGACGCTACTCGATTCGGCGACATCTGTATGCAGACTGTTGCACCCTCGCCTCTCTATAACATGAGCGAAGACTGTCTCAATCTCAATGTCGTTCGTCCCAAAGGAACAACGGCCAAGGACAAGCTTCCGGTGCTGGTTTGGATCTATGGTGGGGCGTTCAGGCAAGGCTCAACGCCCATTTACAACGCCAGCGAATTGGTGCAGAAGAGCGTCGAGATTGGCAAGCCGATTGTATTTGTTGCGATCAGCTATCGAGTGGGTCCATTCGGCTTCATCGGTGGATCCGAGATTGCTGACAGTGACTCGGCTACCAGCAACGCAGGGCTGTATGATCAGAGATTGGGACTCAAGTGGATTCGCCACAACATTGGCAAGTTTGGAGGTGACAAGAACAGGGTCACTCTGTTCGGTCAGAGTGCGGGCGCGATGAGCATTGCTCTGCAGAACTTTGCCTATGATGGTAACAACCACGGGCTTTGGCATGCCGCGATCATGAACTCGGGCGGAATTGCTCCGGGTCCACTGTTAACGCCCAAACACCCTACGGTGGAACAGAGCTTCAAGAGGCTGGCCAATGGCGTTGGATGTACAGGAGGATCACTGCTCCGGTGTCTGCGTAAAGCAAACGCGAGTGAGGTTCAGACCGTGGCCAGTAATCTGACTGCTCAAGCCGGCGGAACATTTCCCATTCCTGGAGCGCTTGCGTGGTTGCCACTGGTCGACTACGAGCTCATCACCAACTATCCCAGTGTCAACCTTCCGCAAGGTAAACTGGCCGACATCCCGGTGATCCAAGGAAACGCTCTGGACGAAGGAACATCTTTTGCCCAGAAACAGCTCAACAGCAGCGCCGATTTCGAACGGTGGGTCAGAAGCGCTGCTGTCATCCACAACACTTCGTACACCGAGCAAGCGCTTCAAAAGGTCTTTGAACTCTACCCAGATGTTCCTGAGCAGGGCTCGCCATTCTACAATGCGGAGACGGCCACTTCTGCTGCTACCACGTCGGACCTCAATTCGCGCCAGTATCCACCTTTGACCAGCAATCAGTACAAGCGTTCAGCGGCGTTCTTTGGCGACTTCACTTTCCAGGCGCAGCGACGAACTTATCTCAAGGCGGCAACCTTGGGCTGGAAGAAGAACAAGGCCAAAGTATGGTCCTACGAGTTCCAGCAGAACGACAAGTTTGCTAATGGGACTGGATCGCCGTTGGGCCCATACCATGGTGCTGATGTCAAGTACTATTTTATTCGACCTGATGGAAGGCAGAAGGACCCCGTCTTGGCCGATAGAATGCCTAGGGCGTATATCAGTTTCGTGTATCACCATGATCCCACGGTGCTCGGTGGTTTCGAATGGCCGCCCTACGGAAAAGGCAAGAAGCTGCTGCAGATGAAAGGTGACAACACGACAGTGATCGAGGATGCCTATAGGAAGGAGGCGATGGATGCGCTGACCAACAGGAAAGCTGCCAAGGTGTTTGGCTTCTAAGAACGGAACTCCCGCCAACAACCTTGTTGCTTGGCTTTCGTGTGCGGTAGGATACTTTCGTCTCGTTGTCCTTCAGTCGGCAAGTGATTTTCGATGGACGATTCTTAGGAGCCGCACAGGAATCATGCAAGTGTGTTTGTGTGGGGTGTTGATGGTATTCATTAGTTAGAGATGATCGTCGTGGAAAACCGAAAAGTCGAGCTCTAGACGAGGTGGAATGACGAATCGATCACAGTCGTCGTCGTCTAACAATGTACATTCAATCCATGTCTCTTCTCCAGCCTCGCCGTCTGCTTTTGGGTTCCAGCTGAAATCGGTAGATACTTGATCCAACCTTGTCGCGAACAGCTTCTTGAGTGTGATCCATTCTCTGCCCTCCTGTTCGTCGTTGTTCACCGCCAGAATGGCCGACACTTTGCCCCACGCTACACTCGCACCCGTTTGCCTAGTATTGTCTCTGCCAGCTGTGTCAGCGTCGCAGATGCGCACGTAAGCGGCCTCCTCTTCCTCCTGCCGCAATCTCTCACTCTCGCCCTTGCCATCGATAAAGTCAAACTCGTCCTCGCGTTCTTCGTACTCCATGTTCTCCTCCAACTCTTCAAAGCCTGGCGCGTAGGCTGACCAAATTTCTTCTGTTGGAGTGAACCAGACGTAGATCGCGCCGGTATTGCTCGCCGAAGCCAACATCGGTCTGGAGGGATGCCAGTCGACGCCGATAGACCAGTCTTTCGGACCTTCCAAGATTTTCGAGAGCGTCGAAGACGTTCGATCCCAGATGTAGACGTTGTGCGATGCTTTATGCGCTGCTCCTGCGAAGATGTAGTCGGAAGAAGGGCTAAAGCCGATGTTGTTCCATGCGGTGCGTTGGATCATATCTTGAATCTTGTGGAGAAGGGTCAGTGACAGAGAGGTACGCAGACGTTTGGCCGGTCGATCGTTGTGATGCGAGGTGGTGGATGAGGTAGTGTGAACAGACAGGATTCGAAGCGCTCGATCGTTGCAGTTGACGACGAGGAATTTGCCGGTGGAATCGAAGGCGAGTTCTTTGACGCCTGAAGTGGTGCTGAGCACTTTGAGCTCGTCAAGCACGTCACCGGTTACAGCGTCGAAGATCAAAAGACTGCCTTTCGAAGTTCCGGCGACGATGAAGCGTGAATCCGGCGTGAAGCGGGCTGCCGTTATACCTGGTGTTGAGCTGGCTGCTGGTGTTGGCTCTTCAGCTTCGTCTTGAGCTTGAGTTGCCTCGGAGTTGATTACTTGCGCTGCGGCGGCACTGCTGAGGAGGATACGTCGAGGCGAACATTCCACATCTTTGACTTGAACCTTGCCATTCTCACCCCGAGTTTTACCCAGCCTGACTTTATCACGGATGTCGACGAGATATGCCTCTTGCGAAGCGAGCACTACCACGAGCCAACCACTGCTTGCCGGTGCGAACTGAACAGAGGATACAGCACAATCAAACCTGATCGTCGTCTTTCTCTCGCTTTCAAACGGCAATCTTGGATCTGTCTCGTCCGTGTTTACAACATCTCCCTCTCTGCCCGCTGCTTTTCTCAGCCCACTCGCTGCTTGACTCTTAGCGGCCAGATCCCAAACAACGACATTCCAATCTCCACTGCAACTCGCAAGGTAGCGATTGTACCTACTCCACGCCAAGCCCGTGACAGGTCGAACATGACCTGCGAGCAGTCGAAGCACGGACTTTGTTTCGATATCCCAGATGGTGATGTAGCCATCACTACGACCCACGGCGAGGTATTGACCGGAAAGGATCGACGAGCCGTGGTTGAAGAGGAGCGTGCTGCATTCGGCAGTGGAGAGCGTGGAGGAGACTGAATCGGGGATGTCGATGGTAAACGGATTGAGGAGTTGCGCATTCATGACGTCAGATCACCGACCTTAAGCGAGTGAGGAAGATTGCAAGAGGCAGATAGGCTTCGGATGGTACAAGATGATGATGTGAGGTGGTCAAGATCGATCGTAGGTGAGTGTCTCGTGAGCGACAGAGCGTGAAGTGTTCCGAACCCAATTCAGGGTCCAATAACGCTAAGTCACGAGTTTGTTTCGCGTCCTCTCCGTGCTCTGCTGAACTCGACCACGCCTGTAATAAGTCGTGAGTAGCACATTGGTGACTTGAGGCACAACACTGCACCCAAACACAAAGGGTGCCTAGACGACCAGTCGGACAGGTTTGCCATCTTCAATTGTGTCTGAGGAAGCAGCCACTGCACAAGTCACAATCCGATTCAAGTCGCGGCGATCACGACGATCCGGTACTGCCTTCAACCAACGGAAGCAGCTCAAAGTGAGAAATGCTGGCTCAGCTCACATCTCTGTCTCTCGCTGGGCTTGTTGTTTACGATAGCATTGGCTGATGACTTGCTTCGGTAGCATCATCGAAAGTGTGGTAATAGTACATGTTATGTATGGTGAGGCGGCAAGGTTATGCTTAAGACAGATGAGGTGCATGGATGAGAGTCAGGAGCGCGTAGAACCGCTCAGAGGTAAAAGTTGCGGCGTGAGACGCTCATCTTTGGCTTCCACTGGAAGTCCAATCCGACGGTCTCCTCCTCCCCGCGTTGTCGCTTCTTGTTGCCTGTAGATGACGAAGCATCGGCACCAGTATTTGGTCTCATCTTAGTCGACTCGCTTCCAAGCGCTACAATTTGCTCGTCCATCGCTGCTGACGCTGCCATTTGGCCGTCCTCATCTTGTCCACCTTGTCCATCTTGTCCGTCTTGCCTCTGCAACACCTCCAACTCGTCCGATTCCAACTCGGCATACTCTTCCGTATACTTTCCGTCCCACACGCCCGCTCCTTTGGGCAGGCTCTCCTTCAAGCTATGCAATTTCAGGGTGAATCTGGGTCCAATCTCCTGCAACGCTGTCTTTGAATCGCTCTTGAACATGTACCTGTGCCTCCTGAAGAAGATGTAGTCGCGCTGATTGTGGCATGTTACCACCTGTCTACCTTCCAGCTGAGGGATTTTGGGGAATAAGCACTGCAGCACTTTTCCTACGCGATGGCCAAGAACGGTGGTGAAATTGTTGAGGATGAGTTCTGGTGTGTGGGGAGTGGGGCGAGCTTTGCCGTAGATCTCGTCGCCGGTACTGATCGAGGATAGGCGGAAGAATGCCGTGGGACCATGGGGCAGCGAGATGACAGTGAGAGCAAAAGGTTCTTTGCGGGACTCGCCAACGACGAGTACAGCTCCGAAGCGACGTTCTCGTGCCCAGCCGCAGATCTTGCCGAGACCGACACCTTGCGCTTTGGATCGAGGTCGGTACTCTGCTCCAGGGAAGACGGAGAGCAGCTCATCGACGAATTCGCGCGTGCGCTCCGAGGGATGCGATCGTGCATTGAGCGATTCCAGATGCGGCGATGTCGACGAAGACGGCATGGATGTGGTGATCAGAATGGCTGGTGGTGCACTTGGATCTTCATCATCGTCAATCTCTTCAGCTGCTTCCTGTTCGTCCGCCTCCGCTTGCTGCTCTGACTTTTGCTCTCCGTCATCGCTTCCTCCTTCAGCGCCATCTTGACCGGTTTTGTTCATGTAGGCTGGACCTTCGTGGGTGTTGGGTCCGTTGATGATGGTCGGGTTGAAATCACGTGTGTTTTCGATCGTCCTCGTCTTGTTAGCGGCGAGTCGGGCCGCTTTCTTGGCTGCACCGTCTTCGCCACGCTCCTCTTTGGCTTGTGCTGATCTCTTGGCGAGCTTTGTTTTGCGCTTATCCGCCTTGTACTTTCGGTAGAGCTCTGTACGCTTCATTTTGTTGCCAATGTGCTTGAACGAGCCCGAAGTAGGCTTGCTACCGTCGCCCGAAGACGACGCTTCTGCGTTGCCCACCATGCTGAGTGTGTTTCGTATCGCGGGCTACTGGCCTATATGCACTGGCTTTGAAGAATGTGCGCTCGAATCGCGAGATCAGATACTGTGTGCCTGCGAGAGTGCTGGTGCGATCGATCGTTGTGATACGACGAAGGATACTATCAGGATTGAGAATATGGCCAGACTGAAAAGATAGAAGAAAAGCGCAAGCAGTCGTGAGTGAATCAAGAATCACGAATCACGAATGCAGGGTTCCTCGCCGGAAATTTTCAAGGTTGAAACGTGAATTTTGGTACTTCGACTTCTCCACACACACACGCACACACGCTCTAACATAAACCCGTGTCTCCCGAAAAAGAAAAAGCGTAAGCGCACGTGATAACAGCGCCCGACAGCCAGCCAGTTAGTCATGCTGTGTAATCGGATTCGGACATGACAAATTCGCACCCGAATTCAGCCTTTGCTGTCTGTGTCTACAGCTTCGGATTAGGAAGTGATGAGGAGGTTGAAATCGCCCGCGCGAGAACTTGATCGCTATGAGAGGTGGAACGGTTTGTATCTGCTTTTACTTTGTACCTCATCGCATCTACGCCTCACGTCCGTTAGTCAACATGTCCATGCTCGCCCGCCAGACCGTTCGCACCGCCCGCACTGCTCTGCGTCAGCAGCAGGCTCCTCTGCTCCGACGAAACCTGCACGTCGAGAACACCCACGAGACCGTGAGTTTTTTTTTCGTTCAACCCATAGCCTCGGCATCATGCTTCGCCCGATCTTTGCATGTTCGACCTTTGCATCGTTCAAACTTCTGTTCGAACGATGGATGGCTTGAACATGCTGTTGCTGCGAAACAGCATTCCACATAGCGTGTGCAGCTTGCTGACCTGTATTCTTGGAATCAATGACGCTGCTCTTTTGACTTTGCTGGATCGTGCGCTTCGTACAATGTTGACACTTGGATCTGCTCTCAGTCGCGTAAGTTGCCAGCTTCATTGCTATCCAGATGAGCGTCGAGGGCGACTCGAATGCTGACCGCGGTGCCGCTCAATCCTTATCTCTTCACACCATCAACATAGTGCCCTTCCCCTCGGGTCCCACGCGCAAGGTGCCCGTGGCTATCAGCCTTACCACCTTCTTCGTGGTTGGCTTCTCGCTCCCCTTTGTTGCTGCCAAGTTCCAGATGTGAGTCTTGCTCGCGCATCCAGCCAGCCCGACAACAATACTTCAGCCTGCACGTTTCTTGACCGAGTACTGACCAGACAAGCTGTGATTGCTTTCTTGTGTCTTCAGCGCCAAGGCCTCGTGGTAATGCTATGCTCGCAACGCATCCAGTCAAAGCACGTCCTCTTGGTTCGATGTAGATCTGCAACAACGCACCATTCGACTGCTGTTCGACCTTGGCAATCATAAATCCATTTCCCAGTTGGCCAACACACGGCTGATTCGACGCGTGTAACAGGGTCATTCTTGAACTGAGTCTCAAACGCCACACTCACGCTGACAAGTGCATCTACTTTCATCGAGCAGCAGCGAGCGCTCCATGGTCTACTTTCGGACTCATAGCACAAAAATAACCTTTCGACACGTTCGATCGATGTGTGATTACCATTACCCTATTCATAAGTTGAGACGACGAAAGATGCTCAGTATCAACGCGAAACGAGACATGGGCGTTGTACTCTACCTTGCGGCACTCCTGTCGGCCACCTTGCGTTTACTCTGCTTGTACAGTCTCCTGACGTACAGATACAAGACGGGCGGGACACAAGCGGCCACGCACGCGATGCCGATGAACCATGCATGCCTGTTGCTCTTCAATTCGTTTCCCGGCCTAGTGACGTTGACCGAAAAGATCGATGTGATGAACACGATGATCAGGACGGCTAAAGCCACGCTTGCCAAGGTGAAGATTGCCGAATCTGCACCCTGTCGGAAGCGTCTATTCTCGATCGTGATCTGCGCCAAGTAGGTGTGATGGATCTCGGAAAGTCGGCCTTCGCCGGAATTGAGTTGGTTGAGCATCGAGATGATGTGGTCGTGCACGTCGGACATGTACATGGACACTTCGGTTCGAGCCAGCATGCTTCGTGCACTGCCTCCGATCCGGTGCAATGCTTCATCACGCCGTTGCAGCTGTTGCATATCAGCAAGCCGTTTTCGCAAACCTTTGACAGCGTCGTGTTTCGGAGCGAGCAGTCGAGAGAGACCCGTGACGATCTTGCGCGTGTCAGCGATTCGATGCAACATGATACTCTGGTCCGCCGCCGCTTGCGTGTCAAAGACCGAGTTGCTTGCCTCATCGATCTCGGCTGCTGTACGGCGCATCTCGGTTTCCAGTGCGTCTTTGAACTCCCACTCGGGAAGCCGCGAGATGGTAACTTTTTGCTTTTGCTTGACCAAAAAATGCGGCATGCGGTCCAGGATGCCGTCAGGTAAGCGCAAGACGGGCAGCGGACGCAATGCACGCACCGTCTTGAGTCGTCGCACTTCGAGCATCGGCGTTCTCTTCTCCACCTCGGACGATGTAGGCGACGAGCTTGCAAACACCGGCTCCACACTGATCAGTCGTCCCTGAGGATTCGACCCGAGCAAGGCTCGCTGACGTCGTTGCTTGGGTGCAAAGTTGGTCTTCTTGCGGATGCTTGTGCTGCTCGCTGGCTCGCTAGCAAGGGCTTCCACCTCGACCACTTCCGCCTGGACGAAAGAGATGAGTGGGAAAAATGCGTCCACCACTGAGTCGTAGAGGTCGTGCGCGATCCAATCGGCCGTCAGCTCGACAGGGCGTGTGATTTCCAAGAGACGCGCAGCTACGCGGTCGATGTGCTTGCTCACGTCTTCAAACGTGAAAGAGATGACGCCGTGCGAGAAGACGAGCAGATAGAGATTATTGCCTCCTACGCTGACACCTTCGAGACCTTCTTTACCGCCGATACCTTCAACAATCTCCACGCGACCTTTGCCGAGCCGAGCTGGCGCGGCCAAGCGCGTGTTGTGGCCGTCATCCTGGTGTCGCTTTAAGGGCGGGTCTCCACCATTTGGGCTTGCCTTATCACTGAGATCGCGCATCTCGTGCATTTCGGCACCTTCCTCCCTTGAAGCTTGGCCCTTGTCTACGCTCCTCTTGGTTTTTGCTTCTGCATCACCATGCACAGTCGCATCAGACGAGCCCGAAAAGCTAGGCGATTCCGGAGATCCTTTGGATGAAGCCGAGGTGTACCGGAAATATCGCTCGTCGATTGCTCGGATGACGACAAAATAGTATCCGAGCCGATCAAACACGTCGACCTTTTCGCGTGGATCCTGCTGCAAGACATCCTCAACCGTGAGAGGATGCATGGGGAAGAGCTTGGAGATCTCGTACATGTCTCTGTATGTGGGGCAGTGGACATGAAGCCACCAAGCACCTTGGTCCGAGTGATCCATTGTCGTCGCTGGCGCAGTCGACTTGCCCGGGTTGCCATCGGTTGGTGGCTTGCCAGCGCTCGCCTGACTGCTTTGACTGCTTTCTTTTCCGACTGAGGGAGGGAGGGGGGTCGAATGGATGCCCGCCTCTTTCTTCGCTTCTCTGTTCTTGGAAAACATCGTTGAAGCGCGACCGAAGTCTCTACCAAAAATCGTGGCATAGTTTGGACTTAGCGGCATGTCGGAAAGATGTCGGCCAGTGCGCGTTTCCTCTTCCTGATCAGCAGGCAAGTCTTGGTCATAGTCGAAGTACGAGCGCTGCTTTTCGTCTGGCAACGAATGTTGCTTGGATTCTGTAGCAAAGCCAACGTCTTTAGCATTGGTGACGCTGGTGTTTGGCTCCGGCGAGTCCACCGGTAAGTCGAGGGCAGGTGGCGGCAGAGCCAAATCACCGTCGAAGAAGTCGAGCTCTTCTTGCGCTGCTTCAGGGGCCGCATCGTTGATGCGAGTCTTCTTGAGATCCTTTGCGTGAGATTTTTTGTGGGGATGGCGTTGAGCTTTGTCAGCTGCTGCTTTTGCTGCATGTCTATGGTGCCGATGCAAGGTCGGATATGCTGCTTGAGGATCAAGACCGACATCACCACCTTGACCATCGATCTGGCGAAGGTAGTTGCGCATGACGTAGAGCTGATTGCGGATCTGATCCCAGCCACGCGTTCTCATCGTCCTCTTGAGCACAAAGGACGAGCCGAGCTGCGGCTCGGGAGTGGCTTCCAGAGTGGAGAGGGTGGTACAGGCCAAATCCATGGGCAGTCTCATAGGAGTAAACAGCTGATACTCGGTAACACCTCCGGCCAGCTCTTTGGCTCGCAGCGCTTTTGCACGAGCACTGCGGCTGGGTTTCGGCGGTAAACGACCCTGTCGAATCAATTGAGCCTCACGCTTCTTTGCACGCTTAGCTGCCTGTTTGGCCTTCTTGTTCTGACGCCTCTCAGCGGCCCTTTTGCCAAGCGGGAAGTCGGCCAGAGGAGCAAAATATGGCGTCATAGGTCCTTTGCGGCTGGAGACGGGCGAGCCGGGGACGTCGCTAGCTTCAGACGGGTCGGCGCGAGAACGGGAACGTGCGCTACGACGCGACTTTGCGCGCTTACTGGGCAGCGAGAGACGACGTACTGAAGAGCGTCGCGAGCGTGAACCGTCGGTTGTGGTCGAACTGGCTGCGCGATGATGTTGAGGACGACGAGGATGAAGAGGATGAGCCAGTAGACGAGTCATCCGAGTCGGAGCTGAAGAGGAGCTGGAGCCGTCACCGAAGAAGGCTCGCAAGCGTGCGATGGTGATGCCACGACCCGAGCCCGAGGAGGAGCTTGAGGAGCTGCCGGAAGACGACAAAGAGGACGAGGAGGACGAGGAACCGCTCGAGCTCTCTGAGGCTGCGCTGCCAAGAGCCGAGCTACGACTTCCACCGCGACTGCTGCGAGAGCCACGACGGGAACGGGAGCGACGTGCTTTCGCTCCTGGACGCTGGCGTTGCGTCCTGCGACGTTGACGAGAAGCAGCGACGTACTGATCTAGGTTGCGATAGATGTCCTCAGCCTCAAAGTTGGATGGTAGGTCGACTTTGCGGATGCGTCTCTGATCGGGAGCGAATTGTAGTTTCCGCTTGGGCTTACGACTGACCTTAGATGCCATGGCAAGCGCAGACGCCGTAGGCGCATTTGCCTCTGGTACGTCAAGCGGCGGCTCTGCTGGAAGTTCGACGATTTCGCCGCCAAGTTGTGCGGCGCGAGTGGCGTTGTCAGGATGATCGTGTTCATCATCAGCAAGGTCGGGTTCAGCATTTCTCCGACGGCGCGCTAGTCGTTCTGCCTTTCTCGCCTCTCGTCGAGCTGCTCGACGGGCATCCTTTGTCTTTTGAACGGAAGATGAAGGGTACATGGGAGGGTTTGCCTTGATCCTGGGGGTCGTTGGAGTCGGCAATTGCGTTGGGCTGGAAGGAGTAGCAAAGTTGGCGACTCGGGTGAAAGCAGCTTTGAGAGCATTGGATCTGGAACGACTTGCAGAGTTTTGAGAACCGGCGCTCACGGAGACGACGCTCCCACCGCTTGCAGAGGTGGCTGTGCGTTGCAGCAATGTTGATGTGGGAGCGGACGGTGGGTAGACAATCGGGGAAGGACCAGCTTGTGCCGAGGCGGGCCCAGGGCCAAAGATAGGAGTGTTGAACATGGTAATCACAGTGGCCGGAGATGGTCGGCGTTGAGTGTGACGGTGTCGGTGGGCAGCAGGTGGCAACGAGCGCAGAGCATCATCCATAAGCGCATCTTGAAGATTGTCAGGTCTTTTCGGTGGAGGAGGTATCTCGATGGGCAAGCGAGCAGCAGCAGGTAGCGTTGGCTCTGCCACACCTGGAGGCGCCGCGTCATCTTGTTCTTGGAGCTTCTCAGACTGGATTGATGCCTGATATTCCAAAGGAGGAACATCCCTGGCTGCGTCGTGTGGACGACTTGAGGTCTGAGAAGGCCTCTTGGACTGCATGTTGTCCAGGCTCATGTGCAGAGGAGCTAAGTCAGACATATTGGTTGCGCTTCCCTCGACTGGCTGCGTCGTGGCGTACTGTGAGCAGCCGTAGGAGATGGTTGCTTGCAGACATCTACTGTCGGTTGGAGATTCAAAGTACAAATGATCTCCTTCTTTCCGCTAGACGATAGAAGCTTTGAAGTTGGAGAAGACAAAAGCAGAGATGACATGCAAGATGATGGGTTGAGAGATGGTCGTACGCAGAGCCCCATGCTCAGTGTCTATGGACGAGCGAAAGTTGGTAGAAATGCGAAGTAGCAATCCATTTCTGCGCCGTTGTATGGAAGAGCAGAGACAGTTATCAGAAGGATGACTGATGGTAGACAGCAGAGGACGCTGTTCGTATGACGAGCCAAGTGGGTGCGTGAGTCAACGATTAGCTTTGCTTAGAGGATTGATGTTGACGATGTTCGTGGTTGAAAAAATCGTGAATCTGTGAATAAATGGATCGTATCGTTCAAAATCTGCAAAAGCGATGTGCCGAAATCCACTCGTGACTGTGAACCACGTGCACGATTTGGCTTGTCAAACATGGATAAAGCCTGACGATCTCACAAAAGCAGAGAAAGCGCGTGGCGAAGAAGGATATTCACGATTGTGCATGACTCACGACTCGTGACTTCGCTGTCGAACTGGAAATCGGCACTGCGGTACGCATTCACAATTGCCTCTTGGAAAAATCACGGCAAATATTCGTGATTGAGGCCGCAAAAAACCCTTAATTAAACGAACATCTGTCCGTCTGTTGTAATCGTGAATGGTAACTAGACCGGCAGATCCCAAGCGTTGTCGCATTCCACAGTGTCACATATGTCGGCCTCGGCTCCAATGCCAATCAAAGGAAGCGCCAAAAGAGTCCATGTCGTCGCACACTAGTAACTGCTGTAACCCCGAGTGACCCCCGAGCAAGGAAGGTCATATTTGCGGTTCCGCTGATTGAGCATTGCTTGCGCGTTTACACGTCATGTGCTACGGAGAGAATCGTAGATGGGGGTGCAAGGGTCGCTTAAAAGTGGAAACGTAGCCTGGCGTTCAGACGGGCACACTTGTAAGGGCACGTTCGTGTTGCATCTGGACATACAGTAATTTCATCAGGTCGCCCCCACTTTGATGCAGGGTTGACCTATCCTCGTTCTAAGCTTGACCACAGCTGACCGAAATGAACTCGAATTCTCTATTCGTCCTGTTACTGATGTCGCAGGGCCTGGGGATGCAGCAACTGTCGAGCCGGTTACAGGTCTAGAACGTCGTGTAGGCTGTGCGCTGCTTGGTCGACCGAAGCTGTTCAGCTTCAAGAAGGACCGAGTCGACAAAGAGCGACTGACGAAGCTGCCTTTCTTCCGTTCCCAATCGCATTATAGAATACTACTTAGGCCGACTAGGATCCTCGTTGCAAAGCTGAGCAGATGAGAAACATGAGTAGCGTGAGTGTGTCGACTACAAACTCGGCAGGCGAAACAAAGCCACAGCAGATCAGTTGACGTGCCGATCTGCACACGTCCAACGCGACGGTCCACAGGCACCACGATCGGACACTACATCAAGCACACGTATGTCCGCACCTCGCTTTTGGGTGTGGCTCGACCTTGTCCCGCCTCCTGTTGAAGGTGCGGCTTATGTTTTCGCGTTGAGGAGAGCGCCATCCTTGAGCTCAGATATCTTCAAAGCCGCCACAAGAAGGTACCTTTTCGTTGCTGCTGCCGCGCAACTGAAGCAAACGAGCGCCGCATAGTTGGATCCGAGACTGCATAAGTAAGACGCACAACATGCAAAGACCCACACACAGAAGTTGACCCATGGATCGACGTCTCCTGCTACAATAGTCTGCGCAGAATCAAATGCCGGAGCCAAGTTCGATTTTGGAAGTCGGACCTTGTCTTTGACTATTCTGAGGCAATCGTGAACTAATAGCAACTAAGTTGATAGTCGACGACATCAACGGCCGACCAAAAGGTGCCCGCCGCACTAAGACGAGTCTCATCGTGATTCACGATTCACGATTCACGATTCACGATTGGTTGTCTTGGCATGCTTTTGGTGCGGTGGGCTTCGGCTTGGATGGACTGGCTGTCGTGAGTTGGTTCATGTGATGATTTAAAAAATAAATTAAACAGAAATAAAATGTAACAACTTAACTTAAGACGGTGAACGCTCGATGGTGCCTGACCCCCCTTCGGCCATGTCAAGAATCATGAATGGCTCGATCTGCGTGGAAGACCTCTTATGAATATTTAATGCAGTCAGCCGAGAATTTCAAAAGCCGTACGTGGTAGAACAGCGTTGGTGTTGAGACATTCACGACTCATGATTGCACGGTTTGGCGGCTCAAGTCACAGCCGTATGAGTGAGTCAGCCTCTCAAACACGAATGCGATGAGCAAATCGTGAATAACTTATGAGTGGCGCAAGTCTTCACATGAAAGGCCCTGAGATGGTAGCGGAGTTTCGCACAGAGAAGCTCACCCTTATCCCAATTGCTGGGTCACAGTTAGCGACCAACAGTGCAGCGCCAACACAACCACGAATCGAGCTCCACACTTTCCCTACACTCTTGACTGCCTTTACGTAGAACTATACAGTACAATCGTCAAGGCTTTTTTTTCGAGGTCGGCAAAGCTATTCGTAGGTGTACCGTCCTTCAATCACTCCTCTTCTCCCTCTCTCGCCCCTCGGCACGTTCTCCCAAGTGTTTGGTGCCTGTCTGTCGTTTGTACTGCGTGTCGTCCCCCTCCCACTCTTTTGCTCAAGATTTAGCATATGGACACACTCACGCTCAACTTTGCTTTACCCCCACCTCCTCCATCGCAGTGTCCATCATCGTCCTTAGACGCCATTGCCCCTTCGGTAGCCATTTGGAACACCTTTCTCCACGTTGGGGGCCTGCCAAGAAGAGCTCAATTCAGCTGAGGTTGTTTTACACCGTAGTTATTCGGACTACTCGCATTTTGCTGTCACAGCAGATTCTTCACCATCCAGTTGACTGGCTGCGCAACTATCGAGCTTGTCACGCTCGCCTAAGAAGCTCTTCCGCGCCAGCCTGCCAGAGGGGCGGGACGACAAAGATGCTACAACAAGCTAGCACCTCGAACCCTTCTCTTGTGCCTCTTAGAGGCCAGAGACCGGTTGTGCATCTGGAGCATCCACCTTCTGTCCCTCGTTCAGCTAGTCGCGGCTCTTTCGAAAATGGCCTTGCAACTTCTCTTCCACCAAGGCGGCCGCCTGCCTCCTTTACTCGCAGCGCTTCTTCGCACAACAACAACATCGTCACGCCTGCGAAACGACCAATTTCAGGTCACTCGTCCCGCCAGTCGTCGTCCGACTCGATCGAGTCAGTGACTACTGCCTCCTCCTTCACTCGCGCCTCAACTTCCAACTACGACTCTGGCAGCAGCGACGAGGAGGGGCTGATCCAGGTGGCCTACACCTCCTCAGCCCTAACCCGTCACATGCCGCTGGACGAGGTCAAGTCAATCTTACGTACTTCGCGCATCAACAATACCAGGCAAAACATTACTGGGCTACTTCTGTACCGTGATGGCTCATTCGCACAGTTTCTCGAAGGACCGACGGACGCTGTTGATTCGCTTTACGACACGATTGAGCGCGACGATCGTCACCACGGTGTTGTTCGCGTGCTTCGACAGTCGATCACTAAGCGTGATTTTCGTCAGTGGAGCATGGCGTTTCGCGATCTCGACATGATCAAGAAGTGCTCCTCTGCCACGTCCGGTTCCCACCACCTCGGTAATGAGATGACACCCGAGGACGCCGTCAATGAAGGCTTCAGTCAGCTCATGAACGTTGGTCTTCGTGTCGGTGGCCCTTCTGACAACGAGTATCGCCCGGACGCTCTCGGTAACGCCAAACTTGATCTACCAGCTGACATGTCTGCCAGTATGCGTAGACTCGTTACCACTTTCTACCGTTTCATGGACCGGCCCCTCTAATCCATTTTGCTCCATCTGTCTCACTCTCTCGTCTTTTTCTGTGGTATACCCGCGTTGCTGCGCCGCACATGCAGTCTACGTAGTCTCCCCCTGCAAGCGTCTCTCGTTCTGATAGGGCAGTCTGTCAATGTTTGGTCTCTCTCTCTCTCTCTCTCTCTCTCTCTCTCTCTCTCTCTCTCTTTCTCTCTCTCTCTCTGCCTCTCCTCTCCAGTCTCTGTTCCACCGTAGCGAACTTATACGGGGAATACAGTCACGATATTTGTCATGTCTTCCGTACCATTATCCGTCTGATTTTGTTTGATCGAGCCTTTGGATTAAAGGCCGAGAAAGGCATCGTTGAATCACCAACCATGGCTTTTTTTGGAGCAAGAGACAACGTGAAGCGGTGGCGCAAATTGAAAGCCCCCGTAATGGGAATCTGTGAAATTTCTGACGTGAGGCAAATTTATAACCGAATTCACGATTCACGATTTTCGCGAATATGAATCACGAATTCCTACAGATCGAGGCTCAAGACTCACGACCACCGACTCGTGACTCACGCCTTAGGACTGGGCGCAAGGGGGAAGATAAAGTGATGTAACGTCTTACAAGCGAAAAGCTCGGAAGCCGGGAGTCAATTTGTGAACCCTTTCGAAAATTTTTAGGGAAGCAACAGCAACAACCAAACGAACATCTTGTTCTGGAAAGCTACGTGTGTCATCTCGATTGCTGATCTCGGGCTTTGGCACAACGAATAGCGCGCATACAGCAATCCTCATCGAACATGGCGAAAGGGGGCAAGAACTCTGGAGGCCGTACGCCGCAAGACTTCAGCGATGCACGTGTGACCACCGACCCACGTTTCGCAAAGGTCCACACCGACCCTCGCTTCTTGAAACCGAAACGCGACGATACCAAGGTCGTCGTTGACGAACGATTCAAAGGTCTTTTCCAAGACGACAATCGCAAGAAAAACAAGAGCGACAAGTACGGGCGTAAAATCAGTAAGCGTCAGAGCGATGCCGAGCAGATGAAGCGGTTCTATCGCTTGGAGGATGCCGATCTGGCTCCGAGCAAGAGTGACGAGGAGGAGCTCGAGAGCGACCAAGACGACGATAATGCTGCACCGGTAGACTATGCGCGTGGTGAAGGCGATCTGGACAGCAGCTCTGAAGAAGACTCCTCGGAAGATTCGGACGATCAAGATGAATCTAGCGAGGATGACAGCGAAGACGATAGTAGCGAAGATGACCATGTAATGATCGGCCCTTCGAGCGTCATTGACCGGGAGAAGAGGAAGCAGGCTACGCGTGCGGCCCGATTCGACGAGCATGACGACGAAGACGACGGTCTCGGATCCGACATAGGCGAAATCGACTTGGACGAAGATATCGACGAAGCGGTCTATGCGCAGCTTGATGCACAGGCCGAACGAGCGATTGCCGAAGGCGGCATTGAAGACGACGAATCTAATTCTGAAGCCGAACCTGCTTCTCGCAAGAAGACTAAGGGCAAGCAAAAGGAACAGGCACGCAAATCCAAGTCAAAGTCGAGTCAGAGCAAGATTCCACGCGGAGACGACACTTGTCGCCTCGCCGCGGTGAACCTCGATTGGGATCACGTTCGAGCCAAGGACATCTACAAGGTCTTTAGCAGTATCGTCTCTCCTCTCGCGTCCATCTCTGCTGCGGATGCACTTGAAGCGCATCGTCGAGACGCCACTGCCGCACCAAGCTCGACATCATCCTCGCGCGCACGAGCAGCACCTGCCATCTCGCAGGTGCGCGGCAAGCTTCTCCACGTCCGCGTCTACCCAAGCGATTTTGGCAAGGAACGAATGGCCAAAGAGGATCTCGAAGGTCCGCCTCCCGAAATCTTCAAAGGATCCAAACGACGCAATCGCAACGACGACCATGACTCATCCGAAGACGAAGAAATCACCGCCAAGACAATTGTCCAAGTGGACGAAGGCGGAGAATTCGATGAAGAAAACCTTCGCAAATACCAGCTCGACCGACTGCGCTACTACTACGCCGTCGCTACGTTCGATAGCAAAGAAACGGCGCGTCACGTGTACAACGAGATTGACGGTACCGAAATGGAACGCACTGCCAATGTGTTTGACCTGCGCTTTGTGCCGGACGGCATGGAGTTCCCTGATGGAGAAGAGGGCCGCGATGCCGAGTTCAGGGACCAAGCTACCGAGGATGTCGCCAATTACAAGGGGGTCGACTTCAAGACGGATGCATTGCGACACTCGCGAGTCAAGCTCACGTGGGATCAGGACGATCCTGAACGCTCCAAGTTGACGCGCATGGTGGCTCGCGGTGGTTTGACCAAGGAGCAATTGCGCGATGACGATTTTAAAGCATACCTCGCCTCCGATACGGAATCTGAACCTGACCAGACCGAAGTCGCAGCCAAGAATGGACGAGACCGTCTGCGTGCTCTGCTGAACTTGCATGGCGCTCAAGATGCGACTGGCTTTGGAAACAAGGGCAAGCGCAACGGCGGAGTATTTGACGATCCACGTCACGACGATGATGAACAGGGCGAGATGCAGATCACTTTTATGCCTGGACTGTCCGAGGCTGCTGCCAAAAAGGCAGTCAACGGCAGCAAGAAGGCAGGCGATGGCGATAACGATGGAGACGAGACGACGCTGGAAAAGTACCTTCGCAAACAGAAGGAGAAGAAGGAGCGCAAGAAAGCCCAGCGTTCTGGTATTGACGAGGACGCAATGCAAGCTCGCGATGAGCAAGCCGAGACTGGCGGTATCGACAGCAATGATGCTGGCTTTGACGATCCATTCTTCAACGAGGACATGGACATGGAAGCGGCTCTTGCTGCTGAATTCGGTCAAGGAGCTCCCCCCACCAAAACCAGCAAAAAATCCAAGAAAGCCACCCGCGACCTCGACACTCGGCTAGACCCCAGCGAAGTCGCCCGTCAACGAGCGCAACTTGCTACGCTCATCGGCTCCACCAACGATGAGCTCACCGCCGACGGTCGTCAGCACTTCGATATGAAGGACATTCTGCGTCAAGAGTCCGGCAAAGACGCCAAACGAGCTAAGCTGCTTAAACGACTGTCCAAGAACAAGCAACGCGAAGAAGCTGCTTTCCAAGAGCTCAAGGGCGCACCTTTGGTCCAGGATACGTTCGAAATTGATGCCAAGGATGACCGTTTTAGCGCGTTGATGGATGATCATCGATTTGCGATCGATCCGACACATCCCGGATTTGCAAAGACGAAGGCTATGCAGAAGATCATGGAAGAGAGGAGAAAGCTGTTGGATCGTGCGGATCGAGATGAGGTGATACAGCACGGCGTCCAAACCAAAACTGGAGGCGAGCATGCGAACAACCAAGACCGAGAGCTGTCGGCATTGGTCGAGAAAATTAAGCGACGGAGCGATGCGAATGGAGATGCTTCGCAAGCATCCAATAAGAGAAGAAAGCGTAAGTCGGACGCATAAGAAATGCGCAGACGTCCTATCATGTCCAACACTCAAGTACTGAACGTGGAGCGTTAGGACACTCCTGTGTTGCACCGTGTTTCTACGGAATCCAAAGAACACCTAAACCATCCTTGCTTGTGTGTGCGGTAAGATGCAAAATCGGCATCCTTGTCACTGTTCGCGTCACACGCACATCGAGCCAAACTGCTTATGTAGACCGTCATTGCGCGACCGACGCTCTGTGTAGCAGCGCACGGCGCGCTCACCCCAAACATGTCTGTAGGAAGCGTTGTCTGTTTTGTTTGAAATACAAGTACATGGAAGACACAGCTTTGCGCTTACGAGTCTTCGGGGCCTTCGGATCCCGGAATGAGCTGTATTGTATTTTTGGACAAAACAAGATCACCGACGATTGATCAGCACTTGTCTTGAAGCAAACTCAAGATGTTTGCTTGACGGAAAGAATGAGGTGGATTGGATCTTACCATGCAGATGTTGTTGCCGTTGAGCAGGGTTTGGCCGAGTTTGGTTTTTTTCTTCTTGCCGTCCGGCGTAGTCTCACTGTGAAGCAATCAACAGATGGGCATCAGACGATCCGAGGTATGAAGGAAAAAGAGCGTCAGCTGCTGCTGCTGCCAAAGCGTGCGCACACGTATACTGTCGCTTGAAAAACGCAGGACTTACTACTCTGTCACGTCTTCAAGCACCATGTCTGCATGAACGGCCAAGGAGGAGTGGTTGTCAATCATTGCATCTATGCATCAGACGATTTCTTTGTTCCTATGACAGAAGCGGCGTTGGCGCTACTCACTGACGTAATCATCGAAGCCCAACAGGGTTCCACTAAATTCTCGATCGGTCTTCATGATGACCCAGATGCTCGATCCGATGCACTTGTCGATCAACTCGAGGGGCAAGATGGTGGGTAGAGCGGCTGCGGCAGCAGCAGATCCTGCAGGTGTCGGTTGACCTGGAGGTGACATGGTCTAAATCGATGTACAATGTGAGGTTGTTGTGAGTACGCAAAGATGAAAGAGACTCGTGGATGCGGTTCTTGTCCACTGAGAACATGTATGACGGGGCGCGGGCGCGTGTCAGGCCGAGTTCCGAATTATTTTTAGGCCCAGCTGCTGCTCAGTTGGTCATGAACTCGTGCCTTGCTCACACAAATGTTGGCACTTGCGGACCCATTCATCCATTGACAAGAGGTGCGGCCACGCCATCTACAACGCATGGCACATCAGCTTCGATCATCATAAAGCCGCAGGGAATCTAACTACACTTGAACGACAACTGCGTTGCAAGAATGCCCGATCCGAAACTTCAGTCCTACATAGCAGCACATTACCTCTCTGGTCCCAAAGCCGACGCTATCCTTGCGCGTGCCTCGTCCTCCGATATCAAGGTGAAACGCAAGAAGAAGAAGGTAAAGACGGACGACGCCTCAAGAGTTTCTTCGTCGTCAGGGCTTGTGTTTAAGGATGACTCCGATACGTGGAAGACGCCAGCAGAGGATGACGAAGACGACGGTGGGTTGACACCGCAAGTGGTCGATGGAGCGGATGGACAGAGTCTGAACAAGACGTTCCGCAAGATCGGATCAGCAAGCCATGGGGCGAAGGAAGCCGGAACGTCGGATACGGCATCAATGAGCACCCCAACTCCAGCACCTACATCCGTCGAAGAGCCAACCGAATTCAAAGCGGGGTTGCGGACCAGAGACGAGATGAAAGCAGCACGACTTGCACGAGAGGAACGAAAGAAACGCGAAGCAGCTTCTCTCTCCGTCGATGTTTCTATGGCTTCATCGACCCCGGCGGCCAACGATGACGATGACCAAGAAGCGCGCTTAGCCCAGCAAACTGTCTATCGAGACTCTTCCGGACGCATAATCGACCTGAACGCACAACAAGCCGAACAAGAACGACTCGAACGCTTGCGTCTAGAAAAACAAGCCGAACGAAACACCTGGTCTCAAGGTCTAGTGCAGAAGCAACAGCGTCAGCAAGCAGCCGCCCAGCTCGCCGCCGTGCAACAGCAAGGTATCGCCCGCAGGGCAACCGACAACGAGTACAACGAGTATTTCAAGCAACAACAACGTGTAGATGATCCGGCCATGGCATTCTTGACCAAGAAACGAAGCGCAGGCCCGTCCATGCCGAAATACAAGGGCGGATGGCCACCGAACAGATTCAACATCCCCCCTGGTTATCGCTGGGACGGCGTGGACAGAGGCAATGGCTACGAAAAGGCATTTTTCGAGAGAAAGGCTCAACTCGAGACCAGAGAGCTGCAGGCACGAGCGTGGGGTCAGTCAGATATGTAACGACCATCCTCGTTGTTCTCAACAAAAGCGCAAAAGTATACCCACAAACTCGGAAAATTTTGGATGACAGATCAAATGATTGTGTGTGCATGTCAGGGTAAAAATACAGACGAGGATCAGAGCCCCGATGGATCAAGGAGCGAGGAGAGTTGCGCAGACTTGGAGCGCCTGCACTAGAAATACAACAAAGATGCGTCTATTCGCGCACAAAGACAGATAGACTCAAGGCGTCGGCGAGACGGTGTTTTCTTCCTCCTCGCGCAGACTGCCGTCTATGGGAACAGACATGCCAGAGCCATGACGTTGCATTCGTCCATTGCCACCAGTTCCTGGTCGACTTTGCGGAGGAGTGGTCAGCTTGCCGTCTGACGATGAGGGTCTTGCCTTCGGCAAAGATCCTTCTGCCTTGTCAAGTGCTGCAGATGGAGCAAAGAGGGTGGCATCGGAGGAGCGCCGAGACTCGCTCTGCTGCATGTGTATAGCGAAAGTGGTGGGAAAGTTGATCGTCTGCACGGCGCCTCGCTCCACGTCGGGATTGTGGTCGTCGACGCTGTCTGCTTGACGGAGTGCTGTAGATTTGGGTGAGACGTCTCCGGACGCGAGACCGCTGGGAGTGGTCACACCGATACCGTCAGTGACGATGGCAGTAAGACCGGTGGGGGCAGCATCCGATTCGGGCGTGGTGAGATGGTTGGCAACGCGCCGCCTGGAATCCAAGGATGGAAGTCGCGAAGTGAAAAAGCAGGGCTTTGTGGATGTGCTAGTATCCAACATGGAGGAATCAAGAGCGTGCACGTTGCGCGAATCGCGCGCAAGGATGATGCCGGTGGCAAATGGATCGCTGGCATTTCGCATGCCAGGAAGCACAGCATTATCAGGTGCAAGATCGTCGGTAAATCGATCCTCCCTCCACTTGTAAGCACTCGATAGCGAGGCCAGGACGGCACCGAAAGCTTGGACGTAGACGTTGGCCACTAGCATGAAGCCCATATCGACAGCCGAAAGACTAAGTGCCTTGGAAAGTACAAGAGCGAAAGCGTAAATGGTGGGCAGCACGTAGCCGAAAGCAATGGCAAACATGAGCTGCTTGGACCAGCGCAAGACGGGGTGCGACTTTTTCTGCATGAGCTCGTTATCACGACGGCCTAGATGCCAGTAACGCCAGAGTAGGAAGAGAGAGGCGTAGACAGTGTCGGCGAGCTGAAAGATGAGGGTGAAGAGATTGCTTGTGTCGTTGGCGGCCGTGGAGACGACGAAGCCGAAGCCGTGCTGACTGTAAGCGGCGGCCGAGTTGTGCAGGGTGATGCTGATGGTAGTGAGCCTCGCCACCTTGAGAAGAGATGGCACGATGCTAATGATGGTGCGCTTCTTCCTGCTTGCCAACGTAGTCGGGTAAAAGGAGAGCAGACGAAGCTGGATGGCAAAGTGAGTGACGAGGGGAACAATGTAGAGCATGGCTGTCGAGGACATCCAGAGACGAAACATGGTATCCTGCGAGACGGTGCCGAAGAGTTGATAGGCCCAAAAGACAGTATTGAGCGTCGAGCCGAGAAGGCCGCCGAGCAAGGCGAAGCCTAGCACCCAGACAAAGGGCAAGCGGCGCTTTTGTGGGCTGAGACCATTCTTGAAGAGAACAGCGCAAAGAAGCACAAAGAGAAGCGTGGCGAACATGGAGTAGAGAATAATGTAGGTGACGCCATTTCGCACAAGATCGACTGGTACATACTGGGCGGCTAGCTGCTGGTGGGTGGAGGGGTCTTCGACGACGAGCAAGACGCGATGTCGCCATGCCAAGTCCTGTTTGAGTGTCGCATTGGTCATGTTGGTAAGAGGTGGCGGGACAAGACTCGCAAGACGCCAGGCAAAAGCGTCTTGTAAGCGTCGATGGAAAGAAAGCGTAATTGGGTGGTGTGAGTCCAAGTCGAGATGAAGGATTGCTACGCCATGAATAAAAGCGTCTAAGTCATCAGAGATGATGGAACGATGCTGAGATGGATGTGACGAAGCCGAAAGTAAGCATCAAAGGTAGAGAGATCAAGCGAGGCCAAGGTCTAAGGCGACGTGGCTGTGGGGAGAGCTGCGGATGGGTTGTGCAAGCGTGCTGGAGGGCGATCTGCTGGAGTTTCGCAAAGCAAAGAAGCGGTGTGTATGATCGAAGCACGGATGCGACAACGAAGCAGGCGCTAGTGGATGCAGAGGCGTTGTCGAGAGAGCATTCAGGGGAATAGATGTGAGAGGGTGTGGATGAGAAGCAGGAAGAGGTCATGAAGAGGGCGAGCGAGCCGAGGTTAGAACAGCTAAGACCGCACCAGGCACGCAGCTTGCTCTTTACTTGCGCTTTGCACTTGGGGATGCGACAACGTTAGGCTGACGAGGTTCAGGCATTTGGTTCTGGATTCTAGCATTTGCCGACGGGAAGGCGGAGAAAGAGGATGGGAGAGGGGCGGGAGTGCATTCAGGCTAGTCAAGACTTACAGTAGCTAGGCTACGACATTAGCTTCGCGCCACTCGCAGACTCACTAACTCTGGCAAACTGCAGCTCGCTAGACGTTGAACTAAGGGAATATGGGCGCCCTTCTGGGCTGGAGCGGCGAATGGAATGGCGCTAGTGTGGACACTATCAGAACAATCAGGAATCAACTGAAAATCATCACGACAATGACCATCACGAATGAAGAAGCGACGAACCGAGGCGAGCAAGCCCAAGGACAAAAAGCAAAGCGAAGCGAAGCGAAGAAACTCGAGGCTGAGGCGCCCAACATAGCCGACTTTGGCAGACAATACGGATAACTATCGCAAATCACAAATGTGCAGAAACAGCCGAGCGCTTCAGTTCTCGAGACAAGGCTACAGTAGCTGTAAACATGCAGAAGGCGCTTAGGCGAGATGGTGTTGAAATCGTCCCTAAATTCTACTTAGTACTTTGGAAGGACAAACGGTAGTGGTAGTGGCAGTGGCAGTGGCACAGAGTGTATGTTGCAGTTGAACTCTGCAGTTGGACTTGAGCGGAAAGCGAATAGAAAACCTACTGTCAGTATAGCAGAGTACGCTGTACCATTTGTGATTGATATTAGCGAGAGGGTAAGGCGCTCTAAGCGAGGCTCAAGTTTCAGGTTGGCGATATCATGCTTCTTCCTCACTCACTCACTCACTCACTCACTCACTCACTCACTCACTCACTCACTCACTCACTCACTCACTCACTCACTTGACAAGAGCCAAGAAAGGCGGCCAATACAACAGTCATGTGAGTCCAACTGGAATCACGAATCACTAAATTGTGAATCGCGAATCGAACTAGATTCAAAATCTGATATTCGTAAAACCGCCGCGAGACACAATCTGAATAGACGTGAGTGAATCACGAATAATAATAACAATCGTCACGAAGCAAGTATAGGTAAATATGAGTGGTGAGTCTTTCCGTCGCTTTTCTTCTTTCGTTCCTTTGGCTTTCTTTTCCTGCAACACTCAAGCTTCGAAATTGTCGCCTCCTTGCGTCGTGGAAATTCAAAGATGGAAATGCACACACACACCACTTTGTGCGTCTCACGTCCACGCTTTGATCGGAGTTGCTCCTGGACCCCTTGGCCCAATCCACAGTCCAACAGCCGTAGACTTAGTCCGCCGGCGAAACCTGCTGATATCGCTTGTAGCAGACATGGTCAGTCTTCTCGAACAACGTTGCGAATGCAAGCTCCTTCTTTCGTCGCCACACCTCAGTTAAAGGCCACTTCTTCGATGGCCAACCGAAGCCCAAAACGTACCAAGCACGAATGCACCTCGGCGAAATCGTGGGAATCGTGAATAGAATCGATCGACGGCATCTTACTCCACGACCATCCGTTGGTCCTCTGCTCACCATCGTGCTACTGCTCCCGTTTCTGCTTCTGCAAGGGTTGCTTGGATTTACCCACGATCCTCCATCCACTTTGTTCTCACGCTAGGCATCTTCCGGAGCAGTCATCGCGCTCAACTCGGTCGCACCTTGTGCACGCATTGCGCATCCCGCCTTGATCTTCTCTATGCAAATACGTTTGCCTCGCAGCTCCCGATTCTGACACGATCTGTACTTCAACTCTCCCGATTCGTTCCGATTCGATTTTACTCGATTCGACTCGACCTCCACACTCACAAGACCAAGCCTCTTGGTCCGCTGCTTCTGAGTGCCACACGTGCTGGATCGACATCCTCGATCCTCTCTCGCTGTCGCCCTCGCGGCGCCAATGAAGATTACGTTACACCATGCCTTCGCCATCCCAGGATGATGTCTATGCACATCGCATAATTCGGCGACGATCGAGTCGGTCTGCAGCTTGGCCCAGTGTGCTCGGATTGAAACCGCAAGTGACTTGGCGCAATGCGGTAGCTTTTCTCGTCCACTGTTCGGCTTCGATCCTCTTCTTGGTGTTTCTCAACGCCTCGCAGCCATTTCTGATTCACCAACTGGAATCTATGTCCAAGCAGGCAGCAGACGGCGACCTTCCAAGCAGAGCTGGATCGATGAGTGGCTCGCTCATCTTCTGTGATGAGCTTCTGTCCACCTTCACCTCTCTCGTTTGGGGTGCACTTGCAGAGCTCGTCGGACTAGCCACTGTGACCTCGACATCGTACCTTTTCATCGCCGTCGGGCTTGTCTCGTACACCATCCCCACCAGGCCATGGCCTGACCTTGTCCCTGCCCGACTCGTGTTTGCGCTAGGAGGCAGCGGTGTAACGGCAATGCTCTCAGGCATTCTCTCCGAGTATTCCGACTCGCCGCCGGCGGTGCAAGCGTCAACAGAGCAAGACGCAGAGTGGAGCTCGGACACCACTCTTTGTGCCAACTCGAGACAAGACGATACAGACGTTGATGCCGCAGAACAATCTCGCCTGCTTCGCACAGAGCAGCAAGCACAACTAAGCTACAGGCACAACGTCATCAAAGGACAGCCAAAGTGCCGACACGGTCGTGTTGCCGCCGTTGCGGGTGTATTCACAGGGCTTGGTGCGCTGATGGCTGTCTTCGTCCTCATCCGCCTCCCTGAAAAGATCGCTGATTATCTCGAACACCACGAGCCTGCCCTGTTGCTGCACAAGGCCAACAAAGGATTGCCAGGTGACAAGTTGATTCGCAGGGCGACAATTGTGACTTTCTGGCTGGTGGCAGCTCTAGCGCTTCTCACGGCTTCAGTCACCGCTATAGGTCTCAAACAACCCAAGGGCAGTCCACGCCGTTTTTCGACAGCCGAGGCGCGATTCCAACGATCCGGGCAACGACAACAAGATTATGGAACGCTGCTCGACAGCACCATTGCAATAGCTGATGACTCGCGACAAGCGCGACGTGCACGAATGCGTGAGCGACAGCAGCGTCGCACGCACGCGGCTTGGGCCAATGTGATACGTTTGCATCTGTACCGATTCCTCAGCGCGTCCGTAGGTGGCTTTCGAATGGCCGGGCCTTTACGCAGAACGGCCAACGTCGAAACGACCGAGTTGGATAAGCGCTTGGCATGGGAGTTGCGCGTGGCATATCTCGGTGGAGCTCTGGCAAGAGCCTTCACAATTGGAACCACCGCCTTCTTGCCTCTGCTTGTGAGCCATTATTACTACTCATCGGGACTCTGCCGACAACTTCCGTCTCCAGACCCGAAATCGCCACTTCCGAACGACGAGCTGAAAAAACTATGCCGAGGTGCCTTTACAGCCACTGCCATACTGGGAGGAACTGCTCAATTGACGGCGCTGCTCACTTCGCCTCTGATTGGACTGCTTTGCGACACTTTCTCGCCCAGCACGACCATCTCGCTCACTTCTGCGTTGGGAGCGGTAGGGTTCTACCTGCTCGGTGTTGGCACATCAGGCTTTGGTGGTGATAAACAGACAGGAGAAGAGGTACCTGATCCGTTGACGATCTTATCCATCGCGGCTGCAGTATTGGTTGGGATCGGCCAGATCGGAGCCATCGTAGCCAGCCTGGCCGGATGCGCTCGAGCTAAGAGCCTCGTGGTTGAGAAGCAGATCCAGACGCCCGCCGATGAGGCTGCGCACACTGCTTCTGCACACGACGCGGGGAGTTCATCGAGTGGAACCAACCGCTGGCGACCGCAATCGCTCGACAAGGACAAAACAGGACAAGGTGCGGGTGCAATCGCAGGAGCATACTCTTGTACAGGTTCATTGTCGATCCTTTTCATTTCCAAGGCAGGCGGACTCCTTTTCGACATGTACGTTCCGAGTCCTTTCCTTCTAATTGGTGGCTTTTCTGCGCTCGTCGCCCTCTGTGGCGCTGGCGTAAGCACAGCAAGGCGCCTAAAACGTCTGCAGGGTCCGAGTCAAGCTTGACAAGCTGATTCTGTTAACTTTGTAAGAAACAGCGCACTCTGTTGGGGTTCGAGCGTGGGGGTGTGTACGATTTTGACTTGCCACACAAGCAAGCATCGGGTCGACACGCTTGGCCTTGGAGACTGGTCAATTTGTCCAACAAGGATGTGGAAGAAAGAGGTTGGACGCCCTGGGATTAGCTTGAACTCGTGCGCAAAAATCTGATTTTATTAATACGGCACACAAGTGTGTGTGTGTGTGTGTGTGTGTGTGTGTGTGTGTGGGAATCCAGCAGCGCGAGAAAGCGATCTTCGATACGCTCCCACAAAGATATGAGGTTGAGCCAAGCACGGCATGCTACCACGTTACAGTCATACGCCCCTTCTCCGCTGATGGTCACTCTCGTGATTCGTGATTGCTTGGCACGGTGTATATCTACACGATGGCCGTATTGCAGCCGTGCTCTTTCGCAGGTAAAGAAGCAGCGAGTTGACCGGTAATTTCCTTAGCACAAAAAGGAAAATGGCATTCGTGATTCACGATTGGACTGTACAGACAACCGGAAATATGGGCCACGAATCATTTCAGCGTGTGTAGGTGGCGCCTGCAGCGGTGAGTGAAAGGTGGATTCGTGATTGATGATTGGTGATTTGGTGGTACGAATTACAGAACCTTTCCAGTGGCAGCCACGCAGCTCGATTAAGGCGGAGCAGTAAATCTAAAGCTCGTAAATGTGATCAGCAGGGATCGGCTTTGGCCGAGACGCACAACTAACTTAGCATGGCACTTGGCAACTCAACACTGGCCCGATGAGATCTAGCATCGCGAGGTCCAAGACTCTCGCCATCATGCACAAACATGGTTTTTCGAGTCGTACGTCAAGACTCGCACACATCCGGCACTTGCAAGATTTACAAGGGCCTAGATGCATCAACAAGCTTGAACAGGTCACCCTGTGCAAGGAGACAGCCTTCAATGGACAACAACGGCCAACCCTACCAATTCTGGCCGAGTGGAAGGATATGTGCCTCCATAGCAGATTTTTATTTTATTTTCTTTTTGACCACAGTTTTGTCCTTAGTAGTGTGAGTTACTTGACTTGAATCCGGGAATTGGTGATAATTTTGCAGCATTCACGATTGCAGCAGTCTTGCATAATGGCAGACACACTCGCTCTCCGCTGCAAGCAGCTGTGGGGGCCGATGTTGGGCGAGGCGCGGAAAGTGTCGCATCTCGTCTGCACGGTGAATCCCCGAAGCTTGGCCAAACGGAATTTTTCATGGCATTCGTGATTTCCAGTGACACAGTTGTGAGTGATGAGTTGAATCGCACGTCGACAGCTTCCGCAACCTTGGATGATGGACGATTCACAATTTATTATCACAGTGCTCTTGTGTCTCGCTCATGTCGTCACACCGTAACCCTTACCCCTGATTCGATTCGATGGGTCGAATCGCCGAAGACCAGAATCAGGCGGTCTCGCCCCTTTTGGGTCTGGCTCGATTCGTGATTCAAACCCAAACCGTGGCAAATCTTGAATGTCGGATTCACCACCGTGACACGATAACATCAGCGTGCACCGCGCACCGCCCACCGCGCACCGCCCACCGCGCACCTCCCGCCTCCCGCCACAGTCCGGCGAATGTGCGGATGTGTCTGCCTCGCCATCGACTGCCCACTCTGGATTGCTTACGCATAAGCTGGACCCATAAACACAAAATGGTTGCATTGTGAACATCGGCTGTCAAGCTTGCACATTCTGTGCGCCGGTTCGCGGCTCGTGGCCAAGTTCAAAGCACTTTTCCATTACACAAATTCTTTGATTCACGATGGGTGATTGCGCTCACACAGCCCTCGTGAAGCAATCGTGAAGCAATCGTGAAGCAATCGTGAATGGATCGTGAATGGATCGTGAATCGTGAGTAATTGTGATTCGTGATTGTGAATCGTGATCTGAAAATCGTGAATCATGAATCGTGCTTGTGATTCTGTGTGAAGTGAATCGTGCTTGTGATGCTGTGTGAATCACGAATGCCTCGACTTTGGCTCTTTTGTTCTTATTCGTGACTGTGACTCTCGCTTGACCGGCCTCTGGTGGCTCTGCTTCTGTGTCCAACGCCCGCCTGACCAGCTTCGCGTTCCACGTTCCGTGGCCTTTCTTGATGACAGCAATTGTGCACCCTGTTTCTGACACTTGAATCGACTCAGTCTCCTTCTCATCTCTTCCCCTTGGCTGCTTCAGTTTGATGACCTGATTTGTCTTTCTTCCACCATCCCTTTCTCCATCCCGGTCTTTCTCCTCTTTCGTTGCTTGTTTCGCCCACAACGAGTTCTGCTTATTACACGCCGCAGTTGGAGTCGCATTCACACTCTCCGTCACCCCATTGTTTCTGCTACGGCTGACACTGCGCACCTTCGGACTTCGACTTGTCCATCTCATTTCTTTGCATCCTCGCCTCGTCACTCGACGCAACCGATATTGCATCCTCCATCTGTTCTCAAACACACGCGGCCCTCTTGCTCTCCCGTGCCCACTGCTACGCCGTTCAGCCCTCCTCCACCTATCGTCGCCTCGCAGCCCTCTCAGACTACATCAATCCACCTAGTCGTACAAGGCTCTCCTCGCAGACCAGCCGCAACAACGCCTGCATCCTTCTGGCAGACGACAGGCTCGCATACGTCCGTCCATTTCTAGCGCGCTGACAGTGCGACCACGACTAGTCAAGCTGGCCCATTGATCAGACTCGTCTTCGACCACCACCTGCAAAGCACGCGCTGTCACCTCAGCTGCTTCCTCTTCTGATCGTTTCTTCCTGCTTAGCAGCATCTCTAACAGCCCAACCAAGCAGCACTTGATCTCGCGGCAATCTGGTACCGTTTCTCTCCAAACAGCTGTGCTCGACCGAGTACGACCGGCCAGGGCCCACCTGCCAACGTCGCTACGCAGCTGTCCTTCATCCAAGCTCAACCACGTTCACGCTCAACTTGTCACCATGGCGCAACATTCGCTTCCGCCTGCATACGGTGCCGCGCCCGGCTCTACCAACTTGCTTTATGCTAATACGCCAAGAGACATGAAGGACTACGACCCGACCCTCCCTGTACAGCTACAAGTCCAGCACACGCCCTGGGATCCCGCTGCTTCCGACCCTCACTCGCATCACCACTCCACTTTCCAACAGCAGCGCCCTTCTCCATACCCATATGAACCTCACCATTCTTCCGAAGCCGACCCTATGCGTGCAACATCTGCCCACCATCACCACGGTTCACAGCATGCACACGTACATCACCATCCTTACAACACCCCTCCTCACCCCGCCGGTCCCATGTACGCCTCGTCCTCGCGACAGCCCGATATGAACCACAGGCACGTCTCACGAGCTGCCTGTCTCTCTTGCCGTTCTGCAAAGCGCAAATGCGATGGTGCCAAGCCCATCTGCGGGCCGTGTGCTCTGAGAGGCGTCAAGGACGCCTTCTCTCAGGATGACGGCGGCTGCGTTTATGTCGCCAGCAAACGCGGAGGCCCACGCTTCAAAGGCGTCAAGGGTGCCGAAGCGACCAAGCGCAAGCTCGATGAGCGTGACAAGTTCGGCAAAGTCAGGGGCGCCAGAGACTCGAACAGCCACGACGACCTGCAATCGCAATCTCCGCCTGATCTTGCAATGCATCATCCTTCGTCCACAACGACTGCAACTTCTATTGATACCCACCACGCGCATGCTCGTCACCATGACACCGAACCTCATCCATCGTTTGCATCTATCGCCAGCGCATCGGTCCCACTTGCCAACCTCGATCTCTCGCGCGCGGGTCCCGACTTGCTCGGTGCCACCGCCGAAACTCTTCCTGTCATGGACGAGTCGACGGATGCCTTTTCGTTTGACCGTGAGAGAAATGCGCTTACCACCCGCAGCCTGTTCCGGCCCGACTCGTCCGTTGGCGGCGGTCTCTTTGATGACCTCTCGGCCACCAACTTTGAATTAATGCAGAAGCTTGCCACCAATCAGGCATCCGTTGGCCTCTCACTCGCCAACTTCTACCACAAACTTGAAGAGCTTCCCAAAGCTGGTGTGCTCGCCATGTCTCACGTTGACGAGTTTGGTGGCATCGATATCGAAATGCCCCAGTCTCTCCTCGAGGAGATCGAAACTGCCAACAAGTCGAGCGCCGCAGTCAACTCGGAGCGACAGACGCGTGCCCTGCTTCAGGATTTCTACGAGCTCGTTTATCCGGCGTGTCCCGTCATGCTGCCGTCAGGCCACCTTTCGTCGCTTGCATTCCACCTGTCCGAGGACGAGTCCTCTGCGCTGCTTGCCGCCATATCGGCCTGCGTAGCTCTGCAACTGCCTCAGGTCGAGGCAAGGCGCATCGTCAAGGGTAGCCTCTTGTTCCACGATCCCGACGACCACGAGACCAAGGCCGAGTTGCTTGACCTCGAGCACGCCTCTCGCGAGGAGATTGCAGCCTACCATGCCAAGTCGGCCGAAAAGTTGCTTCTCAAGAAGGTGGCTCTGTTGGCAAGAGCCTCTTCGTTTCCAAACGAGGCGGTCAAGGTGATGGAAGCGACCAAGCTGCTGCCCAACAGCTCCGGCACTCCAGGCGGCGACATCCAGCTCGTCAGGATCAAGCTCGTCGCCACGCATACGCTGCTAGCTCACTACCACTACGGCACTGCCAACAGCCGGCGCGCCTTCCATCACGCCTCACAGGCATGGAATCATGCGCAGGCTCTCAACTTGGATTCCAGCGAGGCCGCATCAACCGCTCCGTCATGGTTCAGCCATACACAAAAGTGCGAGTGGGCGCGCCGGGTCTACTGGACGTGCTACACAGCCGCCACCGTCATGTCGTGTACCGGCGGTTTCAAGCCGCTTTCGGTGACTCGCGACATGCCTTCGGATCTCGGGCTTCTACCCAACCTTTTAGGCGATCGATCCAGCTGGAAGGTGCTCGTACGTGGCGCTCAGTTCGTCTCGAGGTCCTACGCGACTTTGTACGACCTCGACTCGTACAAGACGCGACCGGAGAACAAGGTGGCAGACCAAGCTCACCAGACGCGCGAGCAGCGACGAAAATGGGAGACCATCTTTGAACGTATGCAAAAGGTGGACGCCGACGTGATGCAGTATGCACGTGCCGACCCTGTTTGGAGCGACGAGAGCTGCTTTGAGCCCAGCGTTGGTCTGTCGCGACGCACAGAGCAGTTTGAGGAGGAGAACGAGATTCGACTCAGCCGAAGTCTGCGTGTCGCGGGTAAACTCATGACGAGCGGAGCACTGGTCATCCTTCACCGCGCTCAGGCGTTTGCCAACGCACGTATCTTTGTAGCTCCAACATGTGGTATTCCTGGTGCTTGCGAGGACAACAGTGACACGGCTTCAGACACTGGCTCCCGAGTCAGGGGCGGCCCCGATCGCCTATGGCACCGCGAGGCGGAAGGACTCGCACCGTCGGGCAAGGCGGGGCAGGGCGATGAACTGAGCAGCAGCCTGGAAGCATCGGTCAACGCTAAGGTCTCTGCTTCGAGGTCGATGCGGTCCCGAAGTGCGAGCAGCATGAGCAGCAGCGGGGCGGGAAGCGTCTCAAAGAGTTTGGTCAGCTCGGCTTCGTCGGGCCCGGGAAGTACGAATGTGACTTTTACCGCCTGCGGCATTCCGGCCAAGTTCAACGGTGGGCCGTTTGAGCCATACGAGTCGCTGGAGCGCTGCCGGTATGCGGCGGGAGTCATGTACCAGCAGCTGTCGCACATCAACACAAGCACCTTCCGTCTCGGTCGACGCGAATCCATGGCGACTCTGCCGATCGAAGCTGGTCACGGGCGCGAGAAGCGCGAGCAATGGTCGGCACCTTCGCTACCGCCGTTTTCGGCATGCTCGCTCGTGCTGGCTGCGTACGTATTGCTTATGGAGACTCTGCACGCGCAAATTGCTGCCGGTCTGCAAGACGACTTGGATCTTACGAACGCGGGCGAGCTCGACGAGAGCGATATGAGCGTGAACCATCTCTCACCGATCCTGGAGCCCAATCCGCACCGCACGGCGTCGATCCCGCCTCTGGCGGGTCGTCAAGCGTACATGTTGGCGATCAAGCTGAGGTCGTGCATCTTGCAGATCGAAGCAGCATTGGAAAAGTTCAGCAGGGCTTGGGAGATTGCCAAGGGCTATGCGCAGGAGGTCAAGTTGCTGTTGGAAGTGAACCAGTCCTTGTTCTCTGGCAGTGTGGCGCAGATCAAGTCGTAGCTAACCGACGTGCGTGTATCTCGGTCGATTCGCACATACATCCGTGGCTGTGTTTTGACACCTATTTTGTTTTGTCATGGTCTGTCCAAGCATGCATAGTAAGTCGAGTAATCACAAATCGTGAGCGTGCTGGTTTGGTCGAATGATTGGCGAGCGTGTCTGGCTACGGTGCGAGACGGACAGTGGCACGGTCGGCGTTGCGAGGTGCGGAGCGAGGTGCGGAGCGACGGAAAGCGATGGGGCATGGAATGGGATGGCGGCACGCGCGGTGAGAGGACAGGGCGTACTGGGGCTGAGTGGTAAGAGTGGGGAGTGGATTTCAGGGGTGACCGAGGGAGCGTGGCCTGAGGCATGAGCGATGGAAACGACAAGTTCACGTGTCACACAAGCGGGCTGTGAGGTGTAAAGTGCCGAGGCATGGATGAGACGCAACAGAAACCATAAGATACAAGGCGTAGAATGAAGGTGTAGAGATCGAAAGCGAAAAAGAGAGCGCGGGAATAGGGAAGCGCGAATGGTGCGATTTGGACAAGCGCATCTAGTCTCTGCGCGAAAGTTCGACGACGGGAAGCGTAAAGTAGCTCGTGTCGGGGGTGAGCAGGCCGGCCGCACCGACGTACCAAGCGATGGCAGCGGTGATGATACCAAATGCGCCGCCAGCTGTCTGAACTGCCGAGATTCCAGTGAACTCGGCGATAAACAGGAGCATAAACGTAATGTCGAGGAAGAAGAACAGTGCTACCAAGCCAACTGACGACCTGAAACTGGCGACAAGCATGATGAACGTAAAGATGAACCAGGCAGCCAGGTAGATGCCGAGCGCATTTGCGAGTTGCGACTCGGGCGTTCCGCTAGGGTTGTAGTTTCCCTCGACCACACCAAACCAGGGGATCTGAATGATGGCATACGACCACCAGAATGCGCCGTACGACGAGAACGCGGTAGCGCCGAATGTGTTACCGGCAGCAAACTCCCACATACCGGCGAGGAACTGCGCGAGTCCGCCGTAGCCGATCGCCAATCCGACCACCACATTGGGCACCGTGACGCCACGAGCCTTGATATTGAACATCGAGAGCACAAACGTGGTAGCCGCAAAGCCAAACAGGCCCAGAGGCGCCGGGTTGGCAAATCTTCGGTGGTAGATCGGGAAAGCGGGCTGCGACGTGTCCTGAGGGTGTCCACCGGGCGTGAGCGCACGTATGGGCTGAGCACCGCCCTGGTAGCCATTCTCTTGCTGCTTGATCTCGGACATCGCTGTTGGTGTTGGTGTGTGTCGGTGTGTGTGTCGATGCTGATCGAGCAGATTCAAGGTGCAGGCAGGAACAACGAGGATGGGACGAGCGAGGGACGACGTGAGTGAGTGTCGGGCCTTCAGTATTTAAGTAGGTTTCCCTCGTGTTTTTGCGCACGCTCTGCTCACATCGAGGCTCCAACGTGCTGCGATGGAGCGAGCGAGGTTCAAGGTCGACTCGCGCCAATCGCAGCCAAATCGGCTGCCGTCCAACTGCATCCGCCACGTACTCGGTGACGAGACGGGGATCTGGATCTGTTCACGACGTGTCCACACCCATCAATCGATTCGTCCACCGACTAGCTAGCGCTCTGGCATCGCAGTGTAGCTTTGGCTGTCGGTGGCTTGCCGTGATTCACGATTGTGGATGCATGATGCACATGTCAACTCCACTCGCCACTTTAGTTCACTTGGGTTAGTTGGCTCATGTTTTTCTCCTGCCTTCTGTGTTCTCGGTTGACGATTGCACTCAAACATCAACTTGTAATTATTCAGCTTAGCTTGATATTTTGCTTTCTTTTCTCCACTTCTTTCGCGATTGGCGAACTCAACCTCGGCTGCAGAACGGCTAGGCGAATCTAAGTGGCTCTCTCACACTGCGCTTTGGGCGCGTGCCGCTTGCCGCTCGCCGGTCCCGTTCCCCCGCGCTTTCATCGAGCGAGACGCAGAGATGACAGAATGATGCTGCTCTAAGTTAGGCCGAAAGTGGCAAAGTGGCACTCGTGACTCGTGAGTGTCGTCAAGTTGAGCGGTGTTTTTCTGGCGCACACACATGTCGCCCACGTAGCGCGACACGTTGGGGTGCATGGAACTTTGCGGTGCCTCTTTCAGTGCTCGGTTCGCTTCGCTCGAGCTCCCGTGAACATATGCGCTGTGAGCGTGAGGGGTGACTTCGGATCGATTTGCGACCTATAAGTTAGCTTTCGTAGTAACTTGGCGTGTTGACGCTGACAACTGTGAATCGCTCGGTGCCTCCGAGATGCAGCACATCCCATGGCAGACGTCACCTCGTGATTTTCGTTCTCTTGTTCCTGGTCGCGCTTGCTTCGCGCTACGAATCGTAAATTCGTTATTCACAATTGTGAACTGCGCGGCCGGTACACGTAAGTGCGCTGCAGCTTCAAACCCGCGGCACGGAAGATTTGAACCACAAGAATCACGAATCACGAATCACGAATCACGAATCGTCTTCACGGCTCGCTTGATTTCTAATTTCGGGCCAGATGGTGCGTCATAGCGTTGGTCGGAAAGTGAATTTTCTAGGCTTGTCTGAGATGTGAGTGCGCAGTATACACGTTCTGGTTGGGTGGAAGCCGAGACATCTGGCATGCATCTCGTGTACGTGTCGCATTCGTGATTCACGATTGTGATTGTGATTCGTGATTCGTGACGGTGATTTTTGAATGCAGCGTATGTATGTCCGCGAGTCACCGAACAGCCTCACACTCATGAGCTCGCATCACTACTTCGCAAACATGCAGCCTGGGGCTCCACTCCTCCGTCACGATAGCTTCTACACCTGGCAGCACATCGCGTGTTGCTCAGCTTCAACTTGGCCATGACCACTCGGCACTCGGCACTTTTATCCACGCCAAGCTTTCCGCTCATTCACAAATCATCAATCACGAACCGTGAATGCCAAGTTAAGCCCAATTGCCAAGCCTACCATGACGAACATGTCTCTTCCCGAACCACTTCGCTCCGCTATCTTTAGTGACTACATCGAAATTTAAACCCCCCACCAACACACCGCAAACGCTTTCCCCGATCGCCGACCAGCCATCGCGTCGTCCTTCCGCCTTTCGCCTCATCACACACCTCTAACCACCCGCTACATCCTATTCGGCTTTATCCAATCGGGCACACTGCTGTCGCCAAGGTGTATACACTCCCGATCCATCTCCCAGACAGACAGCCTTACATCAATACTCATTGCCACACGTGTCACGTGTCACACTGTCATTGTAAGATAGAGTCCGCATCGCATTGCTAAATGACAGAGTCCGTACCAGCTTCACCCGTCTACTTGTCCCAGGCAACGCGCCCTCCGCCGAAAATGTACGGATACGCCGTCTGATAGTAGTTGACCACAGTGCGTCGGCCCGCAATCGTGGGAGCAGTCGCAAAGCTTCCGCCAATCACCACGCTGTGCTTGCCATCAAAAAAGTCCGAGCTGTAACCGGGATACAGCGCCGATGGTCGAAAGCCTTCGTACGCCATAAAAGGCGTGCTCGTCCACTCCCACACTCCGCCGTTGTGCCCAGGTAGCAGCGTACCGTCAGAGTCGTATCGGGGCAGAGCAGCCGGCACCGGGTGCCAGTTGCGGAATCCGACGTTGGCAGACGGCGCCGCCTGACCCTGGCTGGGATTTTGCGAGCCTCGCCGCCTCGGCGTATTCACGGCCGACTCGCTGTCCAAGCCCGACGTGCCAGGTCCGTGCATCGAAATCCCTGGAGGGTGGATCTCGGTCTTGAGCACTCGTCGAGATTTGTTTTGCGGCTTGGGCGCGTTCGTGTTCTCAGTGACGTAGAATCGTCGCAGCATCATGATGGCTTCGTCGCGTAGATACCCACCCACCGATTCGTATCCTGGCGAGCTCACAATAGCGTCGTCGTCATGCAGTCCCAGCACGCTTCCATTGCCTCCGAACCGCTCGTTGCCGGCGCCAAACACAACCCGTCCTATCCCAATCTGCCGCAGCGCTGCTCCACACATGATGCAAGGCTCGATCGTGACGTAGAGCGTCGTATCTTTGAACGGATTGTCTCCCTCAGGCCCCGAGTGTGGCGCCACCGCAAAGTCGGGCGCAGAGGGTGGCATGACCGAAAGGATGTGGTCGATGGCCTCCAACTCTGCGTGACGGGTCGCATTCATCAGTTCGTTGGTGCGGTTACGTCCACGAGCAATCACTTCACCCTTGCGCACGAATACACCGCCTACTGGCACCTCGTTAGCATCAAGCGCCTCTTGCGCCATGACCAGCGCCTCGCGCATCCACTTGATATCTTCCTCCGACTGCTCCTCGGCAGGCACGTATCGAACAGCTGAACCTCGCACCGGCGGCGCCTGCTTGCCTGAAGGATCAATGTCGCAAGTTTCGGCTTCTGCCTTGCCCATGTCTCGGTCAAAAGGTGGCACACTGAGATCTAGCACCAGCGCCTCGGGCGGGGCATCCATAAGTTTGCGGAGCTCGGCATGGGACGGCAGCCGACCTCCCTTCCAGGCAGCATACGCTTGCAGCTGTTTCCCAGAAGCTTGGACAGGCCAGTGTTGCGCCACGGTCATGTCCACGGCACCGTAAAAGGTGCGCACCGAAAAACTACCGTCAGCGCCACTCTTGATCCATGAAGAAGGCGCATCCGTACTGTTGGTAGCTGAGAGGAAGTCTCGGTACTGTGCATTCGAAATAGGCAGCGCCGAAATTGAGAATGCTTTTGTTTCGACCCTACGTCGCGGATGCTCGTTGTCCCAACCGAACTCTGGCTGTCCCAGTTGCATGTTGAGATCCCGAACGTCGCTCGTTGGACGGGTTGCAACAATGTCAAAGTCCTGACTATCGTCGTCATCATGGCCAAGTTCCACTGTCGAAGCTTCAAAGTGAAAGCGTTGCTCCAGCGCCAGGCTGCCGCCCACCTTCTCGTACTCGGCTTGCCATCGCTTGGACAGCGAGGCCCAATCTGGTGCCATGAAGCCGGCAGGAGGCCTGGTGCTCGGGGACTGCAGCAGCATGTAGAGCAAAGTCTCGAGATGCAGGTTGACGTGCTCGAGTGTCATCCACAGCATTCTGGCAAGTCGCCGGTTCATGACCAGGTCGCCGCGGCCTACATCCTCGTAGATCCGCTGGACCCGACCTTGGACCACCTGTTGGTAGTCGAGGATCTCTCTCAGCGTGGGCCAGTCTTCGGGCTTGGTTGGCACTTGGCTGTGCGGATTGCACTGGGTGACGTCGTCCATGTGCGGGTCGATGCCACGTTCGAAGATGGCCGAGAAGCGATTGTTGGTGTGCGGTTGCTCGAGGTGCATGGACACATGGATATCGATGAATGCCGGAATGTGACCGAGGTAGAACAAGCAGATGTGACGCAAGTCAATCGGCTTTTCGTGTAGCATATCGTGAGGAATCATGGTCAGAGTGACACAATTCCAGGCGTCCCAGACGGTTCTCCAATCGTCGAGATTAGGCAGCCCAAGCAGGGGAGCCCTTTGAGCAGCTTCGTCCAGGTCACTGCCTCCCCAGCCATTGTCGATCTTGGCAGAAGCCTGACGCTCACTTGTCGTCTCAGCCAGCGTAGGGTCCGCGGCTGAGTTGGAAAAGTGAAAGCAGGGCTTCTCGACCAACCAGATATCATACCTGTCAGTTTTGTCGCTCCAACGTTGTATAACGCGGAGGCCTGCATAATCGAACAGGTTGAGCGTCTCGCGCTCGCCGAACTTGTAACTGGCTTCCATGTGGATCAGCTCGCCCTTCTCGATAGCAATAGATTCGCACGAGCCTCGGACTCGGATTGTTTGAGCTTCCGTGGCGCGGTAGTAGGATTCGTGGCGACCCTCTCGTGCATTGTAGCGGTCAAAGTACTCGAACTTGGTGCTGTCAATTGCGTTGCCACCGAGGACCCGGTTGGCATGGTCGAGACCGTTGATGATAAAGTCGCGGGTCAGACCGGCGGGGTCGTTGTAGGCTAGTGCAACATCGGCCGGCTTATTGCGCCGATCGATCGAGATGAGCATGGTATCGCCTGCGCGCATGCTTTCGCGCGCTGTCTTGGCAAGGAACTCGGCGGCCGACTTTCGATCGAAATTGCCAATGCTGGAGCCAAGCCAGAGGAGACATCTCTGGCCTTCTTCTTGGGCGCCTGCAGCTGTCGATGCAGCGCGAAGTCCGCCTTTGCCAATAAATTCGAGACCGGCATCGTAGGTGGCCCACAAGCCGTTGATGCCGACCTTGCCTGCGTGGATGGTCCATGCGTTCTGATCATCATTGGTAGCTTCTTGGGACCGCAGGTCGCGCAATGTGCGTTCCAACTCAGCCTTGTCGAGGTCCAGTGCATAGTAGTGGACGCTTGGTCCACCAGAAGCCAGCGCCGGAAGAAGCTTGAGGGCGCGAAGGAGGTGGATTGTCTTTTTGAGCGAGCCAGCGCCTAGCTCGACGAGAGATCCTGCGCCGACGGCTCGGTCGCCGTCAAGGCCCTCTTCGGCATTGACACCTCCGTTGTGTTTGCCGACGCCATTGTCTCCCCACCTTTCCTTTGGAGAAGAGGTGGTGTCTCGTTGCGGAGGCAAAGCATCGTCCTCTGGTGCCTCTTGGCGGTCACGTTTCGAGCCATTTCGGTGGCCGGTGGTGGCCGCGGACTGCTGCTCTGCTGTTACGGTAGGATGGCCGAAGATCCTGAGCGCAATTTCTGAGCCATGATCCTTGAGGATCTGCAGCTCGGCGTTGTAGAGGTAGTATTCGGGCGCTGCAGTCAGCTTGTCGTAAAGGATGAGACCCTGTTCATCATACAGTATGGTGGTCGGTAGTGTCTTGCGGTAGGCAAATTTGTTGTCCTCAGGGTCATTTTCTTTGCCCGGAATAACGAGTTGATTAGACTGCAGACCCGCGATGATGTCAAGTCGTAATTGGTCATCGGTCGAGGTGCTGCTGAGGCTCCCGGCGCTTCCTGAATAGAGGTCGATGACAGGAGCATCGCAGAGATTGGTATCCGAATCGCTGGCCGCATGCGCCTTGGCGTTCGCTTTCAGAGCTTCGTTGTCGACCGAAGTCGGGTCGACAGCGCTCGGAGCAAGCGCAACAGCAGACGGTGCCATAATGTGAAGTGTGAGAAAGCAGAGCCAGGTAATGACGTGCAGGACGTGGATGAACAACGACCGCAGATATGTCACTGAGAACAGAGCCGACCAAAGCAAGTAGAGGGACCGAATGGTGTGATGCTCAACGGGCCGATGACAGTGAGAATAACAGATAGAACCTAGCCTTGCAAAAGTGCCTTTTGACTGCAGAGGGGGTTGGAGCTTTGGCTGAGCGACTCGGCGGATGCAAGGACCAAGCTGTCGAGGATGTCAGGGAGCAACACACAAGAAAGTGGAGTAAGACAGCTGGGGTCCACGGCGCTTGCGCTGCGCGAACTACCAAAGATCCGTGGGTACAGGAGGCCGATGTAGTGCCTTGGCTGATGCCACTCCGCAGCTTCTATTCGGAACTGGAACGGTTCAACGGCCTGTGCTCCTTTGCACCCCGGGCCCAACTGTTTAGCCAAAGCGACCACGAGATCTGCAATATGACTACCGGTGTGATTGCGCCGATGGCGAGTGTAGGTGCAGAAACAGACAGCGAGGCTTGCAGCAGCACGATCAGCGGCTTTCAAGCGGGAACAAGCCCGTGCACACGCTGTTCGGCGAAAGATCGCTGATCGTCACTTACAGACGGGAATACATTCACAAGTCACGAGTATGCGAGTGTCGATGAACGGTCAGAGCGAAGGTGACTGAGCCTGAATCACCCATCTAACCCTCCACCTCGTTAGGCACCACAACCAGCCGCAGCCCAGCGCACAAATCACAATTCGTGATCCACCTTTTTTTTCTTTTTTTCTTTTTTTTTGCTTTGTCTGCTCACACTTTGTGTTTTTTTTTTTTTCGTGACGCTTCGTGCTTCTACAGTACATAACCATCACGCATGTTTAATCTGTGAGTACTGAATTGGGCTAAACAGTCACGGGTCTGTGAGTTTTTTTACGATCCAGACGTGAGTAGTTCCATGTGAGTAGTCACGAGTCGTGAGTGAAACGTGAATCACGAATGAAGATTGCTTCGTGATTCGTTTGTAGGGAACGTGTCAAAAAGCTGGAAGCGCCGTCCGGCTTGCGGCGCACGCTAAAGGGCTGTCAAATTTCATTCAGGCGCCAAGCTTCGATACATCTCAGTCTGAACGCAGGGTCGGGTGACAAAGAGGCGTCGTCTAGAATCCCACCTCGGAACCAACCGTCATTCAACGCGTGACTAGGTTGGCAAGACGAGGCGTGGGAAAAGCGACAGCAAATGATCTCCATTCTCGAGAGCGCACAAGGGCGGTTGGTGTACGATGTCGGCCGTCAAACCCACAATCATGAATGTTTGTGTCTGAGCAGGTCAGACTCACGAGCGTCTTCGGCTTCTTGCCACAGCGTCCGTCTAAAGTGACCTGATCTTTACACGTTTCCAAACCTCTCGTCCGTCGGTGAGAGTCTCCATAATCAAGTTCAAGTCTCTACGTCGAGTCGTTTTATCGCAGCAACGTGCAGACGTTCAAGCTAGACGAATGCTAATTCAATCATGAATCATAAGCTCACTATCGGTGATTCCGGTCATGCCCGTCTGTTGACCGTTCGGTGCAGAAAGCCCGGCGATGACAATGAGTCTGACCAATGAGGTCTATGGAGCCACTGAGCGCCTTCGCAAAGAGCCACAGTCCATGCAGCAATCGGAGATACGCTTGCCGGACATATTCACGACGGGGAGGGACAATGCGATGAAGTTGCGCCGCCGCCGTCAGACAAGGTTTGCTTTCTGCGCAGCTTTGCCTTCGAGTTCATATTCAACCGCAATCTGGTTGCGACCCAGGCGTTGCTGGCATAGAAATTAGTCAAGGCTCCAACCAGCAGAACGCGCAGAACAAAAGCCGTTTTGCGCATTGTGTAATGGCATTGATTATACCACGTCCTACTCTTCCTTAAAGCCCTAATATAGCTGCTCGATACCCCTTTCAGTATCACACGGCGAACAGGTCAAGCTTGTTGCAAAGCTGCTTCAAATGGATGTGACTCATTGTAAGACGATCAAGCACTGTTTCACTCCAGCGTCCATTGGCCATCTAAGAATATTGACCTCAGCACATCCATGCATGCGAACGATACTAGCAAAAAACAGACTTGTTTTGGTTTGAGAGCTTTGCAGTTTTGGTAGAGGTACAGGTTGAAGACGACGACGCCAAACGGTCACCGCTTGCAAGTATCGAAAATGGGATGGAAGGCCATCGAGCAAAGCAACGCAAGCTCGCAACGCTGCCCCAACGGCACTAGTGATAGAAAAGAATGCGTAGCCATCGCGGTCCTGTCTGCGTCGAACCGTAGATGTGATGCTGGGAACTACCTTGAAAGGCGAGAGTGAAATTGGAAGATGCGATTACGAAACCAAAAGACATTGACGGATAGAGGAACAAAAGGTTTACTCCTGGTCGATGACGGTGGTCTGGAGACCCTTGGCGGTGCCGAGACCAAGAACGGGGACGGCGTAGGTGTAAAGCTTCTCCTTGGCACCCTCGTCGTCGTTACGCTTGCGCTCGAGACGCACACGCAGTCGGCGAGGGAAGTTCTTGACACCGTACTTCCACACCTCCTGGTTGAGCTTGGGGTCCAGACGGACGTCCTTGGTGCCCATGGCTTTCTGGGCGAAGGCGACAACCTCCTTGATGGCGCGGGGAGCGCGCTTCTTGAAGGCGACGTCGTGGACGCGCTTGTGCAGGTTGACCGTGTACTCGCGGGTCACAACATCGTTCAGGGCAGATCGGGTCTTCTTGCCCTTCTGAGACTTGTCCTTGTGGTCCGCCATCTGTAATGAGCGAGAAAAGTTGGTTGGATAAGTTGTCAGAACTAATTCTGTTTGCATTCTTATCGAAGCTGAATCCAACCCAGCAGCGATTCCTCCTTCACAGTAGCCGTTCCAACACAATTCAAAGTAACGCTTCCAGTCCATGTGCTAAGGTCTGTCTTGGGACATAGATGCTCTTGCCCTGTCGCTTCGCCAGTAGTGTTGCCTTATCGGAAGCTATGCGAAAATGCAGTTGGAAGACGTAAGGTAGGTATGGGTTATGATGCGACGATGAGGATCGGTACTCCATTTGCTGATGTGCTAGCCCGAGTTATGAGCATGCGCAGTCGAGGTCGGACAAGTGTGGTGCGTGTAGTTTGATGATGCTGTAGGTGCATGTTTCTTTACAATGGTTGAAATCGCACAGAGATGGACGAAAGCACGGCGCATGTGCACCAAGCAGATTGATGGCACATTGAATGTCGATGAGCCGAACGTACGACTCTCACAGTTGGACGTCAAATTGTCGGGCCAGGTATTGTAAGGCAGCGGTATGTGATGGCGCCGGTGCAAGTTCGCCATAGCTGCAATGAAGAACCTTTCTCGGTTCGAAGCTACATATTGTCGTGCGACTTTGGATTCTGAGCCGATGTGGCGATCAACGTGCCCTTTCGATATGATATTGGGGCTGACAGTACGACTTTCCCAACATTGACGAGATCCTACCCTTCACTGATATTTATGTCCATCTTTACTGATCCTTGAAATGCAATGCTCTGACCTGGTTACATCTTCCTTCCCAAAGGTGTGATGTGGTGTGCGCTGCCCTGGCCCAGTTTCTGTTGGAAGGAGGCTGCTGGTTAAACGTGTACGAAACACTCACTGTTGATATCGATCTTGAGGGTGATGGTATCTCAAAGGATATGGAAGGTAGAGGCAGCTACGATGTGTGTAACCCTTACCATCCTGAATCTCCATTCGCAACCTGGCCAGCGACCAAGCTCAGACAAAGCTCTCTATTCAGTACACCTATAACTAACTGATTTGGGCTACTCAGCCAAAACGAGGCTCACAAACTGTGTCGAGGTTCCTTCCACAGTCAGACGAAGCCTTGAAGTCAAGACCGTCTTTAAGAGAGAAACAACCAGTTCGTAATTAGGGGAGCGAATACAGGTTTGATTTCAAATCGTTTGAATTTACTCGCATGCACCATTGAAAAGGTCACGTGTAGTACTGTAAAATTGCTCTCTCGTACGACTTGCCTTCGAGTTCCAATCTTCTAACATACCAGATGGACATTTGGGTCGGTCTCTACCAAGGGTACGGTCTAACACAGTCCGAAGCTCTTTGGCATTTACGTCTGTAACCCTAAGTTTCTATCATCATGCGACAGCATCATGAAGCTTGAGGCTCAAAGTGTCTGTAGTGAGGGGTGGTCAGCGCTTTACGAACAGGGCGAAGCTTTGCTGAGCGTGCAAGACACCGTAGACGTCTTTACACGTCTTTACAGCACATCGATCAAACTCAAGCTGAGACTCGGAAGATATGTGCAAGTGACCATGTTTTGAGCGTTTTCAATATGCAAGGGAAGCTAGAAGAAGGAGTCAATAAACTACAAGAGGGGAAAGATGGACGCAGCAAGCTGTTGCTGGTGCCTAGCAGTGCCAAGATGGGACACGTAGTTGCGCCCGCGACAGAGAGACGACGGGCGTCCCAGAGACCTTAGCTGAAGAAGCAGAAAAGAACTAAAGACAGGCGTCACATGTGCAGCTCCTGTGCTACAGCGATAAAAATGGTATCGGGAGCTGAAGAGTCAGGCTATGCTCCTTTTGGGTTGGATGCAAGAAGGTGCGTCTAATGTAGTGAACAATTTGCCGTACAAAAAAAAAGCTTTTCATGCTTGCTATTTACACAGCACCAGTCTTGGCGGCGTTGAGCTGGATGACACCGAGAGCAGCAGTCTCGGCAAGACGTCTCGCTGAGCTGTCAATCTGACCAAGCAGCAAGGTAGCTTCAAGGCGCGAGGGCTCGGCAGGGATCTTGAACAAGCGGTTGACATCTTCGATAGGAAGCGGAGCGAGACCCTGAGCCTCGCGTGCTGCGTTCTCGGCCTTCTTGCGTGCAAGGTAGGCGTCGGCCTTGGCCTTCTCTCGTGCGAGCTGGCGGGCCTGGAAACCGACATTGCCAGCCTCGGCGGCGTGTTCGTCCATGATCTCGAGCGTGGATTCGAGCGATGACGCAAGCACAGGTTCCAATGCAAGATTGAGCGAGGTGTACGATGGAGCGAGCGCGGCGCTAGGTGGGTTTCGGAGCAGGTCCGAGGTGCTGGGCTGCACGATCGAAGGGCCGGGTGCGCTCGGCGTCGAGATGCTGCTCAGGAAAGCATCAAGGAGTGCGGTGTTTCGCAGTGAGACAGGAATCTCGATGAGGATGTTGGAAAAGGTGAGCTTGTGGTCGATGAGGCTCTGTGTATGGAACTTGCCTTTCTTGTGAGCGTCGACGAACGAAGGAGAGAGTCGGTAGGCCTTGACCGAGGTGTTGCCCTGCGCAGACTGCGCAAGGTCGTGCACAATGAGGACGCCTTTGCCACGGCTACCGGCACCATCGCGCTCGACAAGGCCAGTGATAGCAGCAAGACCGTCGATGACAGATGAGTTGAGGAAAGCACCTAGGAAGCATCCTTGGTAAAGGCCGACGGGATTGGCGTCGGCGTTGACATCCCGCAACAATCGGACCATGTCTGAGGTGTACCTGGTTGCATTTCTACTGCTGCGGTCCTCTTCCTCGTCGCGCTCGCTGTTACTTCGTCCAGGGTTGGGAAGGGCGAAGACGTTGGAAATCTCTAGCGTTCCGCCAAGGTCCATACCGAGGAGGGCACCAGATGCCGATGCGGGGTGTGCATCGCGGCAGTGCTTGACGATCTTGGTGAGGGCGAGACCGTCGAGGCGTACAGAGGTGATCACATCCGAGTCGAGCTCGAGGGCTTCGAGGGCGGCGCGGTCAAGTTCGGACTGGACATCGGCGCTGGGTGCCTTGGCGATGGCGGAAGCAGCGGTGGTCGCGGGTGCTGGGGCGGCGACGGCAGCCGATTGTGGTGCGATGCGAGCTGCAGCAGACATATTGTCTTTGGATCTGTTCTCAATGGAGAGGATGAGGAGGGAACCGGTCGCACGAGATGGTCGCGAGATGTCGAATCGACCCGAGACGAGACGAGTTACTAAAGTGCAAATGCTCTGCCTGAGCCGCGCGTCTCAGAGAAGGCAAGTTAAAATCGACAGACAAATCTTCGCGCTGTACAAAGCGAAGGGGACGCAGACATTCACGATTCACGATTCACAGAATCACGAATTCTTCTCAAAACTTGCCTTCCTGGTGCTGGCACGCGAATTAGTGCGCATGGTTTTTGGGCCGGTGTAACACTAGCAGGTCGTGCGCAAGGCGATCCAAACATTCGTGATTCGTGATTCGTGATTCGTGATTCGTGAATCTCTGACCTAAGTTACACCGGCCAGACAGAGCTGTTTCAGTAACATAGTAACGTGATGAAACCTACTACGTGTATACCTGACCTGTTATTCATCACGAATACAGTAGTCATGTGAAACTCGAGTTCGTTCCACCAAAGTCTCATCTGGTGGAACATTTTGTTGAGGTCTTTGTAGGCGAGCTTTGACCAAGTCACACTCGTGACTTAGAGTGACTCGTAATTGTATTTAATAAAAAGTGTGCCGGTCAAGCGATGACGAGGAAAAAGAGGCCTAAAAATTCGAGTTTATAACATCAACAAGAAAAACACGCACAGTACCGTCACAAGACAAGATGGTCCGAGCATCAGTCACGAGTCACGAGTGTTCCAGGCCGAAACACTCACGACTGTGGACCTTGTGACGACTTTGATTTTCGCTTTAGGTGCCACGGCTACAATCGCATTGGATGTGATACAGACATTCTCTTGATGAGCGGACGTTGAAGTGGTAGAGGAGGAGGTCTATCAGAATAGTCACATGTCGTCGACAAGACGACTCTCATAGAGCCGGCGCCCGCGAGCAGCAGGGGAGAGCATGCTCAACAAGTGACGGAGGAAAGCTGCTATGTATTGCACTGGAAGCTGTCTGCTGGTGGGCTCCTGACCATCACGTGCTTGTGGTGTAGGCAGTGCCATGTCAAGCAGAACATCGCAAGGCTCTCAATGTCGGCAGAGCGTGTCTGCAACAGCGATGCTTTGCTTGACAGGCGACTTTGCTGCTCAACCCTATTGGCTATCTTCTTCTTGTGTCGAGACTGCGCAGCGCGAGCCAGTTCGGTAGCTCTCTCACATTCCAACCGAGTCACATGGCAAGAACATCTCTTAAACGGTCGTGAGTGCGCGGCATGCTGTCCAGTCACGGATGTGGAGACTTAGGACACTCACGACTATTCAAGGTTGGATTCACGATTCGTGATTGTTCGGCCCGACTTTTGAACTAGTCTGGCATGTGATGCCGAAGTCAATCACAAACACGAATCACGAATCGAATGATGGTAGGTCGTGGGTCTGCATTTGTGATTCGTGATTGGACCATCCGAAGGGTCACGAGCAACATTCACGATTCACAATTCGTGATTTGCCCGTGCAAGCCATGGCCTATGCAGTTTAAGGGGCCACAAAGAAGAAGAAAGCCGATGATCAAACAACCAAGCAATCAATCGTGAATCGTGAACGCGTCATGCAGGGGCGAAACTCTCGCAACCCACTTAAGACTCGGACGTTTTGACTGAGATCCCCCTCGTGACTGGACCCTGCCAGGACAGATGTGATTTGCTCTCCGCCATTCGTTTGAACTCTCTCACACTTGACCTGGGCCAGCTCTATCTTCCACGCTCGTGATTGGCGTGGAAATAGTGGCTGGCTTTGAATTTCGCCGCGGATTAGTAAGTCTGAGATGAATTGAGGTGGCTGACGGGAGCTGCTCGTAGATTCGAGCCGACCTCGGCCCTCCGAAGACTTGCAACCAGAAACTCTCATGATTGGTGCTTGGCATTCAGCCTCACCAACAGACAATTGAACAGCCCAGCCCGTCTTTAGTCGACGGCCACCATCACATCACATCGGACCTCTCTCCTGACCCGGACATCATCTTTCCTCACGTAAGCCGTGTCCAACCGGCGCAGGCGACAGCCTTCGCTGCAAGTAGAGTCGGGTTGGTCATCTTGACAGCACGGCTGCCGAACCATTCTTTCTTACGACACCCGAACCAGAGCTTTGCCCACCACATCATCACCTTGATAGACGACTCAAGGCTATGGAAATTTGAACCGACTCATCGTACAGGCTGTTTAGATTCGATCATCGCTTCTTTTGTCACGCGACGTCGAGCCGCTTGTTGACCGTCAAGATGCTAGTCAAATACAGCCACAATACGGCCTTGAGCTTTGGCCTGCTGGCTTTGTACGTCTGCGTTGCTCAGGGGCAGCAGCAACCTGTCCAAAGCTCCACTTCCTCGTCCGTTGCCTCTGGCAGTCCATCATCACCCTCACCAACCTCAACGTCGACACTCTCTGTCGCTTCGACGACGGTGATATCGACCATCACTACCACGTTATCGAGCGGCCAATCGCTTCCAACAAGTCTCACCGCCTCGGCGTCTTCAAGCGGAAGTGTATGGTACATCCCTATCACTACAGCCATTCCGGTCACGGTTGGCCCATCAGCCACCGCGACAGCCAATGCAACTGCACCAGCTACCCAAACATCGTCCAACAGCGCCACTACCGCCCTACCTCTGCACACTGTCGTCGACCCAGCATTTGGCGTTCTTGGCGCGATTCTCATCCTCACGGGTCTACCTATGGCTTTCTACGGTCATCGAAACAGGTGGTCTAGCTACTACTTGTCAGGCTTCTTCACACTTGCTCTTATCTGCATCTCCATCATCCTCAAGGTCGGCGTTGAGCCCGCTGTCAATCCACCCTCCAAGGCTATCCGAGGTCTCTTCCTTGTCGCTGCGGTCATTGCTGGTGCTGTCGGAGGCGTCATTTCAATTGTATTCTGGCGTGGTGCTGGCTTGCTTGCCTGTGGACTTGGTGGCTTCTTCTTTGGTCTCTTCCTTCAAGCTCTCCGACCAGGTGGTCTCATCCGTCCCGTAGGCCTCCGATTTATTCTGTACATTGGCCTCTATGCCATCTTCTTCACTATTAGCTGCTATGAGCGTGTCCATTCCCTCGTGCTTGCATTGGCCACCGCTATCATTGGTTCCACCGCCCTCACGCTCGGTATCGATTGCTTTTCGACCCAGGGTCTTAAGGAGTTCTATGTCCGCAACCTCGGATTCGATTCGCTCTTTGCCAACAAGTATCCGCCCACCTTCCAGAACGGACACTTTCCGCTTGTGCAGGGTATGCAGATTGAACTCGGTGTCCTGGGCGCGCTAATCCTCATGGGGTTTGCCTTCCAGATGCGCTTATGGTCCGACCTTCGGACTCAGCTCTCGGCGCTCAAGCGATCCGACGAGCGACGCAATATGCGATCCAAAGCCGAAAGAGCTGCACGTGCAGTTGCATTAACCGCAAAGCGCGATCTCGAAGAGTGGGAAGCACGACACGGCTACAACAAGACCTCGAGCCGCAACGTCGCCGGTCGAGATGAGGAAAGCGGCCTGCAGTCACCGTCTTCGGCTGACCCTAAGGACAGCAGAAGCCGCACTAGCTCCTTCATGACCCTTCTCCGGTCTAACACGGGGCACACACAGGCGCAGACACCGCTCTCCCCTACAGAGAAGCTGGCTGCTTCCCCTGCTGCGTCCAGCGTACTGGACAACGCAGCATACCCATTTCCTGCCCAGTCTACTGGCCGTCGCAGCTCGCAGTTCCTCGATTACATTCAAAACGGCCCGGAACGCGTCGAGTCTGAAGGGCTGTTGCATCTCGACCTTCCGTCCCTCATCTCGCCGCTAGACACGGGTGCGAGTCCTGCAACTCTCTCAACGCCCCAGACAATCCCGATGAGCCCTGTCGACCGTTTCTCAATCGGCGAGATGCCAAGATCGACGAGTTTGCTTGCTTCACAGCAGCCTCAGGCCCTCGACCTGACGCGCTCCTCGCCTCCCGAGGCTCCGACCAGCGCTGTATCATTCCGACAACGCTCTGCCTCTACAGCAGCCCTGATGGATAACTCTGCCAGCTTCATGGATCTGGCGCCAGCGAACAAGGAACCGAACAAATCTGCCAGCGTATCGGGCCCCACAGGTGCGTCAGATGCTAGCAGTCCCATCAACTTGGACAGGCGTACACAGAGTCTCAGCTTGACATCGGCATCCGCGATGAATTCAAACGCCGCAAAATACAACGAGTCGGTCGTGTTCGCGTCACATGACCGTACCTTGTCAAACCCCATGGCTCCGGTTACTGCACAAATGGCAGGTGCAGTGCCCATGACCAAGAGCGTTTCGCATCAGGATCAGCTGCAACATTATTCTTATGCAAGACGTACACAGCCATATCCAGAACTGTACGTGGAACCGCGTCAGGTCCAGACGCAGCAACCGACTTCCCCTGTGTCGCCCAATTTCGGTCCAGTCAGGACAATCAGCGGCGGCCAGAGCGCTACTGTGATGCAAGCTCGTCGATCGCTGGCTCTTCGTCGCAGCGATCAGCCAGCCGTGCCTTGGACTAATCCTGGCGCGGCAGATGCCACATCAGCCCACAAACGGGCCAAAAGCGTCGACGCACAAACTCGAATGAGTGCCATGTCGATCGAAGAACTCGAGGCGCGACACCGCTCCAAGCTGGCCGCTCTGCAGGCTCCTGCTACACAGACAGTCCAGGATGCTGACGCTCTTCGTAGGGCCAAAGATGAATGGGAGAGGAAGCAGAGGGCAGAGAGGAGACGCATGCAGGAGCGAGAGGCTGAAAGGGCTGCTGCTGCCGCTGCTGCTACCACTACTTCCGCTCGGCCTAACATGAGCGGGTCAGCATTGAATGGCAGGGTAGCGTCGCCAACTCAAGGCAGCCTAGATCTTAACAGAGCCAGCAGTTCCGGCATACGAGACGAACGACGACGATCGCGCAATCTGAGTGCCACGCTGCTCGAAGCCGTCGGTGAAGAGGTAAGGGAGGGTGGCGACGGGATCAACCGAGCCGCTGAATGGCGCAAGTCGATCTCTGGCGTAGAACAGCTGGATCCGCGCGCCGCTAAGCCTTGCAATACTTCCACGCCCAACACTACCCACCCCACTTCACCCCAGCCGACCTCAGGACCAGAGAGAGCTGCGCCCAGTCCCTTTCCGCTTCAGCGTCAAGAACCACGAAAGCGGCTGAGCGAAACCGACCGCCGACGTCTGAGCCAAGGAGCTGGCCGCTACAGTCAGCCTCTCCTTGACTTCAATCTGCCCAACCGCAATCCGTGAATGATTGCAGAAGCATCTGACGCGACCACATCTGATCCTTTCGCCGGCTATCCTCTATCAGGAAGCTTGGATTTTTTGTCCTTGGTCCATCTGGCACTTGTCCTGAACAATTGATTGTCAATGACTTTGAACGCTGAGCTGTGCTTGAGACAGCGTGTTTGCAAAAGAAAAAAATTGAGCAGCAAAAACGTGAGAATCGGGTTCAGGATCAGGATCAGGATCAGGATCAGAATCAGAAACAGGATCAGAATCAGAATCAGAATCAGAATCAGAATCAGAATCGGGACCGGAATCAGATGATATTCGTGATTGTCACCATGAATTGTCCAAGAACCAGACTTTCCGTGACGACCGCTAGATCCGGGCGATTTCAGAAGCGAATCGACGTTCGGCCCTGACTAAATTTGATTGGGCGGTGGATTAAGCGATGCAAAGAATCTGCCGGCTTTTGGAGTCTCAGAATCACAATAGTTAGCACTGTTGACACAACAATTTGTGTCTTTTCTTTATCGCTGCGCAGAGCTCGTAGAAATTTTGGGGGAGGCGGGAGATTTTCACAGTGAGCGAGAAAAGCACGAATCATAGAATCAGTAAATCAGATCAACAAAATCAGAGCAGCGCGAGTCACAAAGTCATGCGTCCGATTTTTTGTTGATGATATGCAAAACCCGTTCGGGCTTCGGTCAGAATCAGCGGCAGTGCACGAGCCTATCTTGCAGGATTTCGCACCTCAACCTCCAAGCACGAAGCTGCCCTGGTCAACGCACGAGCAGAGGCCGTCCGTCCCTTTGCTGTCACTCTTGGCTCGGCTAGCAGATCTTTCACTTCAGACATCATGGTGTCGGTTTGAAAAGTCAATTTCAGCGCATCTTACCAGCCAACTTGGATCGAATCGGCCACGACAAATTGACAGCCGAAGACGACACCATCGCATCGCCGTTTTCACGGTAAGTTAGTGTAGGCTTGGCGATTGTCTATGCTTGTTGCCGAGTTCCCCAGGAAGACTCCATCTGGCACAAGCATACTCATGACTCGTTTTTCTGCATCTTCTATGCCGGCCAACCCGCTGATTCTTTCTTGATCCATTCTCACATTCCTTATCTCTCTCTTGGCAATCGTCTTTATCACCACCGCTTCCATCGTCATCTCGTGCACGATCTTGCTCAAGAAAGGTTTTGGATGTACACAGCTTTCCCCTGCTCGTCACTCTTCAGCGTGGCTCGTCGTCACTGCAATCCTTTCAACGTTGTATCAAGCAGATCCTTCGCTACCACAACCCGTGTTGATTGCAGCACCCACTTGGCCTCTTCGTTTCCTGCTACCACTCGTCAATCTCACTCAGCCTCGTCCTCGACGTGCACTTCATCGTCTAAAATGCAGCCAGTTGCTCAACTCGTCTCCAAGAACAAGGCGTGGAGCGCCGACTTCCTCGCCAAGAAGCCCGAGCTTGCTGCTCACCTTGCGCAACGGCAGACGCCCAAGATGCTGTGGTTTGGTTGCGCCGATTCGCGTGTACCCGAGACGACGATATGCGATGCTGAACCCGGTGACTTTTTCGTTTCGCGCAACATCGCCAACCAGTTCCGTCTCGACGACACGGCCGCAAATGCACTTCTCACTTTTGCGGTGCAGTCCGTGGGCATCGAGCACGTCTGCGTCGTCGGTCACTCTTCGTGCGGTGGTGTACTGGCTGCTATCGGCGGCGCTACTACTCCTCCCAGCGAGAAGGATATCGAATCGAGCGCTCTGCTCCAGCACCTCATTCCCCTCTTCAAGCTCGCCAAAGAGGTGTGTGAAGCCAACCCGGGATTGTCCAACGACGAACTGGCTTTCAAGGTCGTCAGCGCATCCGTCAAGCAACAAATTGACAATATCATTTCAACCAGCATCATTCAGGACAACTGGAACGGCGTCACTTCGCCTCTTTCCGGTAAGGTGATGAACAAGGTGCAGGTGCACGGCCTTTTCTACGATATCGGCAAGCAGGAGCTTATCGACCTTGATCTGTCTCGATCGGCCCCGTAACTGGCAGGCGCCACCAGTAGCCATGTTTACCCATCCCAATTGTTTGTCTTTGCATCATGATTCCATAGAGCAACAACGCATGTCCGTTTTCCGCATTCTCCTTCTCTCTCTTTTTCTTTCAATGTCAAGACTCGCCGACGCGATCACAGAGTGGCACGGTCAACGCAAACAGTGCCCGCTCCGTTTTCTTGATGCGTCTGCTTGCCCTGACAATCGTGTATGAGTGAATAAGCGATCACGAATGCATTGGAGGAAATACGATCTAAAGCGGATCATGGACGAAGCGAAGAGGCAACTGGCTTCCTTCCTTCTCAAAACCAATCACCGCTGGTCTCTGAACCACCGCTTCTACGCTCTTGTACTTCAAGCCTTCTACTGGTTCGATCCTGTACTTTGCCAGCACGTTGACCAAAATGACCTTCATCTCGGTCATAGCAAACTTGCTGCCGATGCAAACTTTGGGTCCGCCGTTGAAGACAAAGGAACCGTACGGCGATGGTAATTTGGATTTGGCATGCAAGTCGGGCAAGTTGTTCCATCGATCTGGGCGGAAACGATGTGGATCGGCACCAAAATATTTGGGATCCATGTTGTTGCCTGTTACCGAGATGGCGATTTCCTGGCCAGCGGTGATAGGGATGGTAGAGAGCGTTCTGCCGTCTTTGGTCTTGAAAGGTGTAGTGACAGGGAGCTGGTCGTCCTTGGTGGAGTAACGGAATGTGGTGGTGATGGGAGGGCGTAAACGAAGCGTTTCTTGAATGCAAAGATCCAATGGACGCATCTCTTCGCTGTTTACATCGGCCCAGGTGAGCTCGGTGATCGCATCGCCATCCTTGCCCATCTCCTTCAACGCCTTTTGAATGTGTTGTCGCAATTTTTGCTGGTACTCGACGTCCAGTGCGAGGAAAAACGTGCACCAACTCATCGTATTGCCACTCGTCTCGTGACCTGCAAAGATAAATGTCACAATCTGCCCCGCCAGCGTTTCATCTGTCAAACGATCTTGAGGTCGAATCTCCGGTGACATGTTGGCGCGCATGAGCAGATGCAAGATATCCTTCTTACCCGCAAAAGTCTCTTTGGCATCTACACCTGCTTCCAGCTCCTTCCGGATCTGCTTGGCCTTGGCAGCTACGATCTTGTGCGAACACTTGATTAATTCGCTTCGCATCTCGCGCAACTTTCGAACGTTTTCCGTCAAAGGTAGGATGTAGAGCAACGAGGGTACGACGAAGAACATGAACGCGCCCACGACGGCGTCGATCGGGGAAACGTTCATGGTGGATGTCATGGCGTCATGGAAAGTCGATCGTACCGCTAGTCCGTTGGGACCCTGTTCTACAGCTCCAAAGTCGTAGTCGAATCCAGCACGCCCAATGATGTCGAGCGTGACCCGTCCAAACCACTTTACGGAATCCTTAACGTCGCGTCCCCACCTCTTCTCGAGCGAAGTATCTTTGCCGAAACGGTCCATCATTTGAGCCGTCGCTTGTGTGAAGATGGGCATGAGCCCTCGAAGCGAATCGACGCTGAATGCGGGCGCTAGCATCTTGCGCTGTTTCTTGTGCTCGTCGCCAAAGACGGCGACGACACCGTTGCCAATGATGATCTTGGTTGCTTTGGTGCCCGCGGTGCTTCGAGTGTAGTTGTAGCTATCGTTGAGAATATGGTTCATCGTAGCTGCATCTCGAGTGATGAGCAACTCGCCACCGATGGGACGTGGGAAGACCAGATGATCGCATTGGTATTCGTCGTAGAGACGCGCGATCGCAACGCCTGGTGTTTCGGTGATGTCGACACCGTCATCGCCAATGATTGGCTCGCGATCGGGCGCTGTTGGATTCTTGACTCCGAGCTTCTTCTTGGGATCGCGCGAATAACCGGTCAGGAAAGACGTTCGCTCGGGACCCGGCAGGTTGAGCCATACAGATGGCTTTGCTGAAGCACGTTTCCAAGCTAGATACAGCGTGGAGACAAGAACAAGCGCTAAGAAGGCGGCCACAAACGGATGCGAACTGGCCCAGCGAACGAGTTTGTTCGACAGCGTGGTCGACATCCTTGTTTGATGGGAGACAATCGGGGGCTGCTGACGGAAGGATAGATGGTGGCGGAAAGGGAGGTCGAAGACATCCAAACACGAGAGATCACCAACACTTTCAACGCAAATGCCGGGCCTCACACAGCAGGGACCCGAGCGAGGATGGCGTCAGAACACATGCTGACCAGCGTCGGACCACGCAGACGCCCCATTTGACAAGGGTCGGCATGCAGTCCGCCATCGCACTGGCAGCGAGGGATCAGGCTACTGCTCACGTCGTTGTCACTCAGCCAACAGCCGACAATTGACCGCGTCCGCTGACAACATCAACGTTCATACACCGACATGGCTGACTTAACTAGGTCGAGTTTGGCGCTCAAGCAAAGATCATTCGAGATTGTCAAGAACAGCCATACCACCACGCAAGACACGTGAGGGCGAGAAATGTGGATTGCCGACTCACCGAGGACCGCACGCGTCGCCGGACCGCGCCAGTTACCTGCTGCTGACAGCCAAAAAAACAAACCGAATCGTCAAAATGACCAAAGACCTCCTGTTCTAATCGTACTTGCCCTGTCAACGCTTATCAGTTACACCAGTATCGCCTTATGTTCCAAGGGATTGAGGTTCCCAAAGTCAGAAGGACGGTGGATAAGCCTGTAAAAGCACGGGAAGAAGGCTGGTCTTGGGGGCTCACCCTACAGAACAAGGATGATGCAAGCAAAATTCGAGAGCGAAATTCCGTAGGAATTTGAGATTCGAGATTCGTGTTTCGTGATTCACTGTTTGTCACTTTCTGGTTCAGACCTTCGACAGTGCACGGATTAGTCAAAGAGTGTTCAGATTGGTCAATCTTCCCGCCTTGCACAGCGACTGCGCACACCTTTCCACACTATAGCCAGCCTTGAATGGCTCTGTAGGCAAAGAAGCGGATGGTTTGGGCGCGTTATTGACAGGTTGTTCTTTTCCTTGCAGATGGCTCTGACCCACTAGAGATAGGCCTGGTAGTCGGACTCGGTCAGCTCGTATCCCCATTGCCAGAGCGTCTGCCGAACCACCGGGTTTACTGCCGGATCATCCCAACGTCCACCACCCTTGGCAGCCACGTTGACCGCCAGAGATTTTCTGAATCGCCCGCCTGGACCACACGCCTTAAGCCAGCGTCCAATCTGACGTGCGTCATCAGCTGATCTGCGACCGAGGAAGAAACGGTAGTACCACTGGAACCATCCGCGTGGATCTAGTGGCCGGATCCAGCCCGCCTTTTCCCAGTCTTCCAGCGACTGACCTGCTTTGACCTTGAACTTGTTGCAAGATGGATCGAGCTGATCCCGTCTGAGCATACCATCCACATCGAGGCGTTCGAGCCAGTCCTCTGGCAATTCTGCCAGTTCGGCTTCTACGTCTATTGGCCTTCCAAGCACCCTCGAGTGGTAGTCACGAAAAGCGGTTCCGCCGAAGGCACCTTCGCGAAGCATCTCCTTTGGCGTGACATTAGGACGGAACTGAGCGAATTCCTTTTCAAAGACTAGCGCTCCACGACCCTTTCCAGCGACCAGATACTCACGAGACGGTAGTGGCATGCGTGTCTCGTAGATCTCATCTCCTCCTGATGTAGGTAGCGCCGGCGCAACTGGATTCGAGAGCTTCTGGAGAACCGGTCGGCCCAAGAGGTCGAAAGTACGCGATCGTCGACTGCCGCCACCTCCGTCTTCATGTCCGTCTCCATCTTGGTCTACACCATCGTAGTCATATATGGACGCACTGCCGCCGCGCCATCGTGGCACGTATGCGTCTGAATCGTTCTCCTCGTCCGAATCCCAATCTGTATACTTTGTCCTTGAAGAAGTTGCTGCTCGACTGCTTCTACGCGTACCTTGACGGGGTTTCTTCTCCTTCGTTGTCTTTGGCCTTGCAATCGATGGCAGCAAGTCTCTCTCGCGATATGATCGCGGCCGGCTCCCCGATGCGATGCGTGATGATTTGCGAGCTTCTGCTGGTTCGTCTGGAGTCGCCGACCGACTAGTTCGTCGTTTGGAAGATGTCGCCTTTCTTTCTGGTGATGGCGGTCTCAATCTTGTCGTCAGCTGCAGACATCGCGAGTAATCAAGCAGATGTCAGATATGCAGCTGCGCCAACAGATGGCCGGAAGGCGGTCGAGTATACTCACTGGATTCAAGCCGAGACTCAGCATGAGCTCGGCATTCTTGCGAATATTTTCCTGCCGGATCGCCTCGTAGTCTTGCTCTGCGTCGGCCATGCTGCTGAGACTGTCAAACGACTGACAAGCTGTGTCGATCAAAGGAAGCTCAATAAACTTTGCGTTGATGGGTGACGTTGGCTTGTTGTCAATGAGACTGAGTGAGAGACACAAGAGCGAAGAAATATAGAGCTGCTCCCTCCACTTCGTCTTGAGGCTTGTGTATGCAATCACGAATCACGAATCACGAATCACGAATCACGAATGCAGGTTGAGAAGATCAACACCAAATACATGACGCACCAAATATACATGACGCGACTCCGCCAATGTAAGGTCGACTTGACATCGGGAAGATCGGCAGCTGGATCGGGAGAATCAGCTGAAACCACTTCGAGTACACAGGCGTGAAGATGGATGACCTCAGTTCGACTTCTACAACACTGCCACGAAACTCTTACCACGTAAATGTACCTTCTCCCAGGATGTGAGATCCCATCAATCAACCCGAGGTGGTTTACACGGCCGATAATACGCGAGCGAGAGCTTTTCCGGTGCTCTGCCATCCGAAGCCAAGAGTACAACCATGCATTGCTTGCACGTAGCTCAAAATAGCGAGATGTGTGTGGGAAAACTTGGCGTCGACACTGATATGCGGACTTGGTCTGATCGAGCTGAGGCTCCTCTTTCGCTGTAGGAAGCTAAGGTGCCAGGTGGCCAGAGTGACGCATTCACGATTGCTGAGGCCATTGTATCGTGACTGCCAATCTTGAATGAAGTTACCAGTCTTGAGTCGCAAGGACCAAAAAATGCCAAGACTTTGCCAAGCCATTGTTCGTCATTACTTTATCGCGAGCTGTGCTGTGCTGTGCGACCAACTGGGCCCTGAAAAACGCGGGGTCCAGCGTCAGGCCGCACTGATTGGCAGCTGCCTCGCCGCCCTTCCTCGTCAGCCTGTGAGCTTCCACACAGCTGCTTATGCCCATTTAGCAAAACGTGCTCAGTCTCTTGTGCGCAAATCACCGTCAGTTGAATGCTGCTTGCACTGCTTTGCCGCAATCGCAGCCAGTCCCTTTCGGCGTGCAACTAGCCGATAATGCTCAGGATCTTGGCCCATCCCTTGGCTCTGGCTCCAGTTCTGTTCCAGGCCCGATAATCAGAAGCGTGCTGATTTCGGGCGTTCGTGGGACCACATCCATCCCAGTCTGCGCAGGTCTCGTGAGTGTCGCAATGCTGTGTACAGATGGGCAAATTGGTTAGGGCAGCTTTCAGCTCCCACATGACCAAAGTCCTTTTGCTATATAGGTTACCGAAAAATCGTCACTAATAGCAAAAGTTCCCTCCTTTACCTTTGACCACCTTCTGGATCGCTGTTTCTCGTCAACAGGCTGTCCAGTTCATAGCTCGTCTTATCTCTGCAACATAAAGCCCTTAAAGCTTGTCCTTCGTGTGCTTTGCTATTAAGCTTCGCTGCTTCAGCTCTTTTATTACCACCCAAAACCGATGGTTCACGGTCATGGCTGCGACTCTGCTCCTGGCAAAGGATCTTCACAGCCCCAAGTGCTCGCCGGAGACCAAGTCCGCTCCACTTCTGACGCTGAGGAACCCCCTTGTAGTGGTTACTCCCACTCGACTCAACAATACTCTCGTCATCAACAGCAACCCCACCATGATCAAGCTGAAAAGCCTGAGCTCGGCCAGCACCATGACACGATCGTCGACGTGCAGCCTCACTTGCTCAGCCGTACTCCGTCGTCGACTACCAGCCGCCGATCCTCCACCGTTGCCGCAACGGTTGATCTGCATCAACCGCATTCCCTAGAGGCTGACCAGGTGATCGCCCATTTTCAAAGTGATATCAACATTGGTCTGTCCGAGGGTCAGGCCACCACCCGCCTCAACGAGTATGGTCCCAACCAGCTCAAAGAGACCAACAGGGTCAGCGCTACCTCGATCTTGATCCGCCAGATGGCCAACGCCCTCACGCTCGTGCTTCTTGCTGCCATGGCACTGTCGTTCGGTGTCAAGGACTGGGTCGAGGGTGGTGTCGTCACCGCCGTCATCGTCACCAATGTCCTCATCGGCTTCATTCAAGAGTACAAAGCCGAGCGCACCATGGCCTCGCTCCGCACACTCTCTTCGCCCAATGCCAACGTGCTTCGATCCTCGAGCATTCGACAGGTGCCCTCAGCCGAACTCGTTCCTGGTGACATTATCCACTTTCGTGCCGGTGATCTTGTGCCTGCCGATGTCCGTCTTGTCACCATCAGCAACCTCGAAATCGACGAGGCCCCGCTCACTGGTGAATCGGTACCCGCCATCAAGACCACTGGCCCACTCTTGCGCCCTCATCTCGGCCCTGCTGACCGCACCAATCTGGCTTACGCCGGCACCACCGTCACCAAGGGTAGGGCTGTCGGTATCGTAGTCGCCACCGCCATGAACACGCAGATCGGACAGATCGCCACCGCCTTAGCCAAGAAGGGCAACAAGGAGGATGCCCAGCGTCCTTGGTACAAGCGCACCTGGGACGCCGTCGCCACCTTCCTGGGTGTTCGTGAGGGCACTCCTCTCCAGATCAAACTCAACAAGTTTGCCTATGTGCTCTTGTTCCTAGCCATTATTTGCGCCATCATCGTCTTTGGTGTCGCCGAGTTCGATATTAACAACGAAGTTATCCTGTACGCCATCGCTCTCGGTATCGGTGTCATTCCCGAGTCTCTCGTCGCTGTCCTCACCATCACCTTCAGTGTCGGTGCTAAGCGTATGGCCGAGAGCAATGTCGTCGTCCGTCGTCTCGACGCGCTCGAGGCCCTCGGTGGCGTCACTGACATCTGTAGTGACAAGACTGGCACGCTCACTCAGGGTAAGATGGTCGTTCGTCAAGGCTGGTCGCTTGCTGACGGCAAGCAGCAGAGCTTCGATGTCGAGCAGACTGGTGCCACCGCTTTCGAGCCCAAGGGTCGAGTTATTCTGTCACCAGTCTCTGTCAATGACGAGCCTCAACCAGTCGAGCACGATCAGCTCCCCGATGACATCCGCTCTCTTGCAACTGCTGCTTCGCTCTGCAACATTGCCGAGATCGAGCAGAGAGAGGATGGCTCTTGGATAGCTCGTGGTGACCCGACCGAGATCGCATTGCAGGTTTTTGCAACTAAGCTGCAGATGTCGCGCGATGCGCTCACCCACGGAGAAAGTGCCAAATACAGCCACGAGCTCGAATTCCCCTTCGACAGCACTTTGAAGCGAATGACCAGTGTCTACCGCCGCAACAGCCAGACTGTGTCTGATCGTATCTTTTTCATGAAGGGTGCCGTCGAGCAGGTCTTAGCCTGCTGTCACAACATGGACGAAATTGCCCGCAAGTCTGTCATTGACCAGGTCGAGAAGATGGCCTCGCAAGGACTTCGCGTGCTTGCGTTTGCCGAACGAAGCATGGACGATGTGCAGTTCAAGGACGAAAGCTCTCGTACTCGCTTTGCCTCGCAGTCCGATGACCTCGACGAGGCTGGCACCATCAGCACCACAGACAAGAAGCTTTCGGACAGCGCCGACGCTGCTCCGGGTCTCTCGCGTGCCGCTGCTGAGCAAGACTTTGTCTTCATCGGTCTCCTGGGTATCTACGATCCTCCTCGTGCAGAGACTCGTGCTGCTGTCGAGGCTTGCAAGCGCGCCGGCATTATCGTGCACATGCTTACTGGTGATCACCCTGCCACTGCTCACGCCATCGCCAAGGAAGTGGCCATCGTTGACGGCAGTGAAGGCGCTTCGGCTGTCATGACGGCAACGCAGTTCGACGGCCTGACGGACGGCGAGATCGACGCGCTTGAAGACTTACCCCTGGTTGTTGCTCGATGCTCGCCCGCGACCAAGGTGCGAATGATTGCGGCTGGTAAGCGACGTGGTCGCTACCTTGCCATGACGGGTGATGGTATCAACGATGCACCTTCGTTGAAGCAGGCACCTGTCGGAATTGGCATGGGTACTGGTACCGACGTCGCCAAGGACAGTTCGGACCTGGTGCTCACCGACGACCGTTTCGACTCGATCGTCAAGGGTATCCGCGAAGGCCGAGCCATTTTTGATAACATTCAGCGTTTCCTCATCGGTCTGCTGGTTGCCAACGTCGCTGAGGTGCTTCTACTCCTATGCGGTCTCGGTGTGCGCGACGCTGATGAGGAGTCTGTCTTCCCCTTGGCTCCCGTCGGTATTCTGTGGGTCAACATGGTCACCGCTTCGCTGCCTGCCATCGGCCTCGGTCTTGAGCCTGGCGAGAGCGACATCATGGAGCGACCTCCCCATGACCTGCGCGCAGGTGTGCTCAGCCGCTCGGTCATTGTCGACACGCTGGTCTACGGTAGCACGATGGGTATCACATGTCTGGTCGCCTTCCTGCTAATGATCTACCCTATCGGCGGTGGTCAGATCGCCATCGATTGCAACCACTCATCGGCAGCCACGTGTGAGCCCATTTTCCAAGCACGATCAGCTGTGTTTACCACCCTGACGTTGCAGCTGCTGTTGATCTGCTGGGAGCTGATCAGCATGGAGAAGTCGTTCTTCAGCATGTCGCCTGCCAAGCATCTGTGGAAGAACCCAATGCTGCTCTGGTCGGTGGTATTTGGTATCGCCACCATCCCGATCGCGCTCTACGTGCCAAAGTTCAACACTGATGTCTTCCGTCATGCACCTATGGGTGGTGTCGGCTGGGGTATCTCGATCGCCATGACTGTGGCTTTCATTGCCGTGGTCGAGCTGTGGAAGGCACTGGCACGCCGAGGTCGCTGGCCTTGGCTGGCAAGGGTGTCGGGCGGCCAGCGTGGCCTTGCACGCCGTCAGGCGAAGAAGCAACTGAGCGAAAAGTCGGCCGCCACTGCTTGAAAGTATTGCGTCTCCCCGTCCTGCCACTCAAATGTGCTTGTTCTGAAGTCTATCTTGCACGCTTACACTCAAGATACGCATGTCGCTGTTTTCATGAAAATATTCCGTCAATTCAAATCATCCATCGATGCCTTTCTCGCAAAGTTTGTATTACTTTATGATCTCGTGGTTTGATATCAGGACTGAGAGACTGTCCAGCATCCAGCAATAAGGAAACGAGTTAAGATATGTCCTTGTCTAGGATCTGCTCCCACTTTCCGTGCTGTCTGCAAGTCAACCATCCTAGAGACCACTTCCTAGGCAGCTGCGACGGCAATGGCAGCAGAAGTTCATTGGATCAACAGGCCACCTTCTTGTGGCTAATCTTTATTGGTTGCAAGTACAGTAAGTACAGTACAATTCATACCACTACCCTCACGACTGTATTCCGCTCTTACCGCCTACAGATCGATTTGGTAACCGTTCGACTTCGTCTTGAGCGTCTCCACTGTGCTGGGCTTGCACGTGATTCACGAATTTACGCCTGGATTGCTATTAGTCGATAATAAACGGTGACGACGACGTCGTCATGTAGCAAGATGGGGGCCACGCACGCCACGCTGACTGAGAGGTGCAGAAATTGCGCAACACCGACACATCCGCGCCTCACTGTTCGAGCGAGAGCAGTGAGTGCAAGCGAGGTGTGATTCACAATTCACGATCCACAAATGGGGTTGCTCTCCGATGCAGATTCTGTCCGAAGTTCTGAAGCTGCACGGGTTTGCCTCGATTGCCCAGCCAGTTGATAACCGCAACGCTGTCAAGCTGCACCTCGTGATCACTTTTGTGTGACTGAGTTAGACAGGCCGATGAGCAAAGACATTTCTTTCGCTCTCCTCGCTCGCCTTATTCTAATATCAATCGTGAATACTACGCCTCTTGGCAGCTTGCGCTGTACTTATTCGGTCATGTGGAGGCACTGCTTGCAAAGAGCTCGACGAGATCCTTTGGCTCAAAGGTGCAATTTCACTCAATGTCGTCATTCGTGATTGATGCTTAGCTGTGCCTCTTTCACTCACGGTGAAGCCATTATTAGCCACACGCCACAGGCGTGTCAATCACCGTCATGAGTGTGACGTTATATGCCTACATTGGTTGCCTTTCGTGCCTAAGCCTTTCGAAGATCGTGCTTTCACATTCGGTACACGCGTTCACCGTTGTCGGTCAAGCGTCACCGCTACACCCTGCGTTCGCACCAGCTGAGAACCTGAACATGAGCCTGAGTCAGATTATTACCCCAACAGCGACTTTTGTAGGGCTGCTTGTGCCTTTGCCTGCCCACGCTTGACAGACTTGAGCCTCTCCTCAGAAGACATATATAGCCTGTCTTTGCTCGTTTCTTTCCTATGACCTCCCATCCTCTTACCAACTCTTACACACACTCTCACATACACACCTTATTAACGCAAACATGTCTTCACGACGAGACCTCTCTGACCAGGTACGTTTGCTCTGCACTTTCCCAGAAGCTGATTCACGGGCCACCTGCTGACTTTATCATTGATACAACTCCTCTTTAATCATCCACTCTCTACAGGCTTCTTCGGCTCTTAAGCCTGACTCGCAGAAAGGCTTCGGCGAGAAGGCCAAGGAGAACCTCGACAAGGCCGCCGCCACCGTTCAGCCTGACTCTACCAAGTCAAACTCGCAGCAGCTTGGTGACAAGGTCACTGGCAATGACAAGACGGACGAGTCGCTCCTCGACAAGGCCAAGAACGCCGTCGGCCTCAACGACAACAACAACGCCTAAACGGTCTCGGTTGATGGTCGCTTGATCTTGTTCGTTCATGCACCGCGAGTCTTTATCTTGACCTTGGATCTTCATGGCCTGTGATTTACCCTGTTGCTACGAATGATTGGTCCCTACGACATATCGCGCAATCTAGTATTAATGTCTCCTTCACAAAGACGTGTGTTCAGTGCCTGGATCCCACTCCATTTTCAGTCTTACGACGACGAGATAAATGATAGTCGTGAGTGTTACGCGGTCCACGGTAGAAAAATTGAGGAAGTCGTCAGTAAGACTCAGTAAATTACAGGCTCGTCGATACCACCACATCAGTGAGCGCTAGCGCCATTTTCAGCTTGAGACGTATCAGCGGCACGACTGCGAGTCTCGATCGGCAGCATTGCCATAGCCAAGGTCACGCAAAGCAGCACCGTGGTTGCGAGGAAGAGCGGGGCAGGAGGCGAGAGTGAGAAAGCCCAACCAGCCAAGATGGGGGCAATGATGCCTGTGACTCGACTGATGGCCGAAGCCGTGCCACACGCGGTAGCTCGGATAGTAGGCGCCATGACTTCGGGTGTGTATCCATAAATAGCAGCGTACGAGATAGAGCTTGATATGGAAACCACGGTCAAGCTTGACCGCCAGTAAGTGAGCGAAAAAATGAGGATGGAAGCGGACATGACAGCCGTCGAGCTGACCATGGTGCCGATGCGCCCCAGGCGCGTTTCAACCATGTAGGCCGAAATCAAGCTGCCCGGTAACGACGAGAGCGAGTAGACGAGGATGTCGACAAGGGCATGTCGGATGGATGCATCGTCCGGCTCAGCTCCGCTCTGTGCAGAGCGCAAGTCGTGGCGTTGCTCTAGTAATTTTGGAAGGAGCACGTTAAATGTGGTAAATCCATACGACATGCCACCCCAGATGATCCAGATGAGCAGCGTGGTGCGTTTCCACTCGGGGGAAAACATCTCGCTGTATCGTGAGGCCAAGTCAGCGGCACTCGGATGCCAGCTCCTGGGCAGCCACGACAGCCAGGCCGGTAGGTCTGCTGTGTCGGTGTGCGGATGCGAGGGGGCGCTGCCATTCTGTATGCGCATGCTGCTGTCTTGTGAGTCGCTCTTCCGAGATTCGTGTGCGTTGGCTGCATCAGCTTGGCCTCCAAGCAGCGGTAGGGAAGATGCATCCTGACCTGAAGCAGTCTGCACGTCGTCTTCATCCACTGTATAGCTGTTCCGCGAACCATCCGAAGGAGTTCGACCTGCATCGTCCTCTCCGTGTCTCTGAGATGCATTGTTCTGAGAAGGTCGTTGCTGCAAAGAGTGTTGACTACTCTCCAAGTCTTCACCTCCGTGCCGCACGCTAGACCCACTATGATCCTCTACATCCTGTATGCGGAGCGAAATGATAGCTCCACCATTAAAACGCTGTATCCTCTGCAAAATGTCCCTCGCCTCTTGCGGTCGACCGGAATGTACGAGATACTTGGGCGATTCTAGCAACCTAAAGAACACCACCCTTGCCGAAACAAAAAGCACAGTGACGAATGCCAAAGCACCCAAGAGCCACCTCCAGCCATCAGGATTGCTTGCTGACAAAACGGACAATCCAATGAGCGAAGCCGCGACCGATCCGGCTGAGAAGAACACGGACAACGCCGTGACATAGCTATGCTTTCTCACCGGTAGGTTCTCGACCAAATTGGAAGAATCCGTCGGCATGCTACCTCCCACTCCTGTGCCCACTGCAAACAGCAGCAAGCATAGCAGCGGAAAGCTCGAAGCCATAGCTGATAACGAACCAAAGATCGCCGTGACCGCGAGGGTGATGTTGAAAGCCGCTCTTCTCCCGTACGAGTCCGAGATGGTTCCCCAAGCTATCGAGCCGACAAACATGCCCACAAAGATTGAAGAGCTCGCCAAGCCCACGATGCCATCGGAAAGAGTGAAATACCGCTGTATGTGTGGGAGGATGATGGCAATGGCCTGGATCCACATGTTGTCTGCCGCCCAACCGAAGCCAGAGAGGATGAGCACTGACCACTGGTATCGACCCATGCCGATGCGGTCCATGGTACGATCCAGAGGCGTTACTCCTATTGCGGTAGCCCGCCAATCATCCGTCTCGTCTGTCTGATGCGACAAGGAGTAGTTGATCGAGGGGAGAAACAGCGAGCGAGATGATGTGACACGGTCGACGAGCGGTGGGCGCCGAGAAACGGAGTCGATGCTGTTTCGAGGAGACAAACGTGCTGATCGTCCCAATGATTGTGTGCTCAGGTGCTGTGGCAGAGAGGCCGGTCGCACTTTGGCGTGTGAGTTCGCTGAAGACGTACGCGAGGTGAAGGGGGGTGGGTTATGGCCATCCGCGTTCAAGGCGTGACCGCTGGGGCTACTTGAAGGCTGCTCGGCCCAGCTGCTGTGGCCGCCTTCTTCTTGGATGGCAAAGGGCGACGTGCTTGCCACAGCTGCACCTCTGTGCTGCGGTGACGACGACATGTCTGCGCCATCACAAGAGTTGCGACCTGTGGGACGAGACAAGTATATGCGTTGCAGAATTCATTTGAGATGCCGAAGCTTGTCTTTCTGGTGTTCACCTTGACAGGCCGGCTTTCGGTGTGGTCGGACCCCGACAAGCACACTCACGACTCGTGACCCGTGACCCGTGACTCGTGACTGCTTCACAGCATTCGTGATTCGTGATTGTGATTTTGACACAAAGTGTCAGACCGCAATGCGACACATACAGTATTCAGAGGCCCTCACGAAAAAACCACGAACCCCTTGGTGACTTTGACTTAGCTCAGCTCTTTCAGCTTAGAGTCATGTTCACCCTGAGAAACTATTTCGGCTGCGTTATCGGCCACAGACACGTCTCAACGCCACGCCACGCCACTCCACCTTTAGCACAACTGCGTCATGGCCCACACGGCGAGGCAATTTTTTTTTTTTTTTTAAAGATCTGATTTCGAGATTTTTTGGGTGTAGGCTTTGCAGGCATTCGTGATTCACGATTGGAAAGATTCGGAAGTTCGCTTTGGTTGGACCTTTGCAGTCACCGCGTTCAGAGAAGCTGAGTTGGATGTGAGCCTTGGAGCTGACTCCACTTTCGTGAGGTGTCACGCTTGTTCCCACCTCTCCTCTGCCTTGTTCCTTTGCCACCAACCAAGCTCGCCTCATACCAGGAACATGCTCGTTACACAAACCTTTCAAACGTGCTCACTGATAAGCACCTAGACAAGTTTCCTGATCGTTGCCATCGGTCTCAGCTGCGCCATAACTTGTCCTCATTTGGAGCTTTCTTCTCAGGAGTGATAGTTCCGCCCCGCGCCAATCTTCACCAGCTACTCTTGCACATATGGTGTCGACATCGAAACATGCGTCCTCGTCGAGCTTCGACGAAGCAGAAGCTTTTCCTACCATGGAAGCCACCTCACTAGAGCGTCCACAGTCGAGTAAGCGACGAGCCAGCTTCGGACAGGGTGAAGCGCGCAAGCCCGTCTCACGCAGCAAGAAGGCCGTCGCTGCTGTGACAGGCGCCGTTACAACGTCGTTCCTTATGACACCTTTTGACGTGATCAAGACGCGACTCCAGACGCAGAGCAGCGCAGAACCGCTCTTCTTCCCGTCGCAGCATCTGGCGTCTGCCGCCACTACCCCGGCTGTTTCGACCTCAGGATTGGACAAGGGTAAGGGCGTAGTTCGAGGCCGCTCATCAGCGCTCGCATCAGGAGGACTACAGGCACATCCAGCAACGTGCTGTCAACAAACTTTCTTCACTTCGAATCGACAGCCAGAGTCCATTCTGTGCCGCTATGATCCAAGGCAGATTACTTCATCTACTAGCACTTCAGCATCATCAGCATCATCAGCATCATCATCCGCCTTTTTCACACCTGCATCCTCCTCAAAAAGCTCGTCGACCCGACCCGCACCCCGAACAACAGCATCACGCTTCAGTCGACACACGGCTTCATTTGCAGCATCTTCCAATCCTCGTTCCAGCGTCCGCATACTCCCGTCTCCACCACCCGCACCTATCGGCTACCTCCACCCGACACCCTCTGCTATCACTGCCAACGGCTCGTCCTCATGCGCCTGTGCCTTCCCCAACGAAACCGTTGCTGCGCGAGAACTCAAGGCCGCAGCAGCCAAACACGGTCGTCTGACCGGTTTGTGGGATGGTGTCGTCAAAGTCGGCAAAGCCGAAGGCATTCGTGGATTATGGCGCGGCTTAGCACCTACCCTCATGATGACAGTTCCGGGGCAAGTGACCTACATGTCGTGCTACGACTTTTTGCGCTCTCATCTACTCGCTTCGGAGGACAGCAGTCAGATTCAAGCTGATTTCCAGGAAATCTCGACCACCAACGGTCGTGAGCTCGGGCTTGCAGGTAAATCGCCTTCGCTGTCCGCGGTCACAGCTCAATCTCTCTATGCGTCTCTATTTTCAGGCGCACTAGCAAGAGGCATCTCGGCAACGCTCGTGACACCACTCGAACTCATCCGCACGCGGTTGCAGGCGAGCTCACGATCTCAAGCTACACTCTCGTCTATCTTGCGTGGCTTGTGGATCGAAATGCGAACCACATCCCTACGCTCCGGCGGTGGACCATTGATCCTCTGGCGTGGACTGACACCGACACTGTGGCGAGACGTGCCCTTCAGCGCTATCTATTTTGCTGGGTACGAAGCAACCAAACGGTCTCTAACTGGTGGTGGCTTGGGAGAGGGTAACGCCTCTGGGTCGGGAGAAGAATTCGGCGTCGCTTTCGTCTCTGGTGCTCTGTCTGGATCGTTTGCAGCAGTTCTCACGCATCCATTCGACGTAGTCAAGACTCGATTACAAACTCAAGGCTCGCCACGCGAGGCAGAAGGAAGGCTCTCGGGTACGCTCAGAGGTGCTACAGATGGCCATGGCGCAAACGTGTGGAAGGCGATGCGACACATTTTGAACGAGGAAGGAAGCAAAGGGTTGTGGAGGGGCTTGAGTCCCAGAACGGCCAAGGTAGCGCCTGCATGTGGAGTCATGATTGCCAGCTTTGAGGTTGTCGGCAGGGCGCTAGCTGATTTGGAGATCTAAGTCGGAGCAGCAGCCATCTTGTTTCGGTCAACAATTGTGAATAGTGAATGCTACCACCCTGTCTTTTGCTCAATTTCCCCAACTCAACACTTTCAATAAGAGTCTGACTCCACACTCTCACAAACATCAGTCGATCAAGGCGGCCTCAGCATTCACAGACTTGATTGTTTTTCATGGGTGTCAAGGTTGTCTGTGCGATGGATTGCATTGACGAGTGTTTCGTGGGTTCAATGATCAAGCCTAAAAAGTACATGTGTGGCAAACGACAGGTGTGTTTGTATGAAGCTTGAACGCATTATTGGTGCTTCTGGTGTGCAACCATTAAGCAACAGGCATCCTCGCATCGGCATCGTCATCGGCATTCGCCTTTCCCTCTATCCCGCCGCTGGGCGTGCCATATCCTCGAAAGCCATCCATTCCAATCCACTGCCAAACCCTCAACCACTCACCCTTTTTCTGCGCCTGTCTGGTTCTAACATTTGAATTTTCCTCGACCACCTTGGCCACCTTCTTCCACAACCGGCTCCTGGCCGCCGAATGATGTTCCTCCCTCAAGATGTCGTCTCTGAGATGCGACAAGGGGATAAAGTCATCGGGATGCAGAACCGGATCCCGTCCATGCAGGTACTCCTGTTCTTGCAACTTTTCCAACGCTGTCTGCACCAGCAGCGACACTTTCACGTTCTCTCTTCGAGCAGCAGCTAACCGATATCGCAAGTAGAAGAATCCCAATACGCTCGACAACAGAAGACCGAAATACAGCCGCGCACGCAACATCCACCCTTTTAACGCCAACCTCGATCGACACGACAACGACAACGACGCTTGCTTGGCAGCTAAAAAGTACCTTGTACCTTGCTCCGCTCCTTCTCCGACGGTACCGTTCGCGATAGGAATACGGACAACATTGCTCCTCGGATCTGTCAATTCGAATAGAGCCATGTACCAGATTTGCTCGAAATACTCTTCATCCAACATAGTATCCCGTGTGGCCGACATGGACCGCTTCACCGCTCCCTCGGAAATGGCGTAGGTCAAGTTAGATTCGAATGCCACTAGTTTCTTAGGCAGACTGCGAACCGTAGCATGTGTCTTTTGTGTACCGCAGATAACCTCGCCCTTGAAGTCGGCCAGCATGTGCGAGATGGCTTGGGCGAGCTCTGAAGCGAGGACGAGCTTCTGCGTGTCTGGATAGCAGCGGGGTATTGTCATGCCGAGCGGAAGGAATGCATTAGCGAGCGGGATGTTCGAGCGAATGCTGGGCTGCAGAACCCAGTCGTCCGAGGTGCAACCGAGTACTTTTCCGTATGCGCAGTTAGCGTGTGGTGGGCAGGGCGTGCATGCAGGCTGCAGACGATCAGGAAAGATCGTCAGATCGTCCAGCGTCTCGTTGTTAGCTTGTGCAAAGGCAAGCGCAGTAAGGCGGCGATCTTCAACGATCGAGTTGGTATTGGAATCTGTGTCGCAAAACCCGAGAGCGCGTGTCTCCCGCGCATACCAAACAGTCCAAGCTAGCACGCCGACCGCTACAAATACCAAGACCGATTTGAGGAGGTAATCGATAAAAGACTTGGCTGAACGCTGTTCTCGACTTCGTTGCTGATCTTTCTTGTGGCGAAGGTTGCGCACCTTGGCGAGTGCCGAAGGCGACGTAAAAGTCTCGAGATCGAAGCTGTCATCGTCCGCATCATCAACTGCATCGACTGATGTCGATTTGCTGTGTCGGGCCGTGCCTTCGTCGTCAGCAGCATGTCCGCCGGTGGAGTCTGCCGACTTAGTTCCAGTGAGGCGGCTGATAATACGAGGAGGTGTGGTCGATGCTACCGCCTGATCCATGTAGTTGCGAAGTGTGCTCGCGACGCTCGGGCTTGTCTGCTTGAGTTGCTTGGGAGGTGATTCGGGGGCAAGCGATGGGGCGGAAGTCTTTCCACGTAAAGTGCTTCCATCGGTTGTCTGGCGTCGCGCCTTTCTCGCGTAAGCACCAGCTTTAGCTGCGATACCTGTGGCGGGCGAAGCTTCGCTGCCAGACTGGAATGGATTGCTGTCAGAGAATGTGCCATCATCATCGCTCCGGGCACCGAGGCTGAGACGTCCGGCCTTTCGAGCGCCAGACACGGGCGGTGATGTCTTCGGATCAAAAGAGACATGGCGGGGAGATATGTTGTCTTCGTTGTCGTCGGTGTCTGAGATTTCGATGGGATTGGAGACGACAACAGGGGCAGTTTTGCGGGGGCGCCCTGGCTTTCTCTTGACAGGGACTTCTGCCACATCGGGCTCGGATTTGTTACCCTTGACGTTGTCCTTGTCTTCGCTTTCCGTCGAAGTGGCGAATTTATGAGATAAGGACGATTTCTTGCGAGGTGTACGCGCCTTAACAGGGGTCTTCGAGGGCATTGCGGAAGGCGTAGGTGCCTCGCTCTTCCTGGGGCGACCTGGTTTGCGTTTGGCAGGAGTCTGGTGGGTTGTCGTTTGATCGCGCATGTCGATGATGCCACTAGAGCTGGCAACGATGGACGCGTTCTTCTTGCGAAGAGACGCGGTCTTGGGAAGAACATTCTGGTTGAAATGGTCAACCAAGTCGGCTTTCCTGGCTGCGCTGCTGAAAGGTACTTCGTGCTCGACTAGGATGCTACGGAGTTGTGGCATGGTGAGCGACTTAGGGTCGAAGCCCTCGCGCATATACTCGTCGCGTTCGACCATCTTGAGAAGCGGTGTACCTGCCGTGCTTGTAGGAGGAGGCGAAGCAGGTGAATTTTCAAGGAAATCACCAGGACAACGTCCATAAAAGTCGGGTGCGACGGTGATGGTGGTGGCGAGAAGGAAAGAAGGAAGAGGAGCTCAGGTCAAGTTCCTGTACGACAGGCCAGACTCAGCGTTCCACCCCTCTAGTGAACTTTTACGAGGAAGGGCGTGATTTTTGGAAATTGTGAGAGCAAAGCGCAACATTCACGATTCACGATTGGACCCTGGTTGGCCTTACGCGTGTGATAGAGAAGCCACGTGACCTGACGAGGAATTTCGTTGTTGCAAAATGTTAGATCGTGACCTGAAGGCAGAATTGGATGACGTAATCGAGATTCGATCTATAAGACCGGCACTGACAGCCTTTGCACTTTTGACCAAAGCAAATCCGACTTAAATGAACTCAAGTCGTGAGTTGGGCGGACTTTGCATCTGACCGTTCGAAGGAAAAGAATCTGTTGTGAGTTGGCTCAATGCTCCTCCTTTGTCACTAGAGGCAGCTGGGCAGCGGGCAGGGGCAGCGGGTGAAATTTGAGGATAAGCTACGCAGCGAAAGATGAGACTGGCATGTCAGCCAAGGTGGAACGTTGCCTCAACTCATTTTGGTTCGGTTCAATGTGGATAAGAGACTCGAGCCTCAAACCTTGATTTCCGCGCAAAGCCTCGTTACCCGCTCGAGCTGAGCGTGCTAATTTCGAGGGCGGAAACATCCGTGAGACAACGGGCGCCATCCGAGAGACGCAAACGTAAAAATCTCAAAATTAGACAGTCTCCGAGACAATCGGCTTAGCCTGGCACAATGGCTGTGTATATTTGTCTTTTTTGGCAGCTGCAGGAGAGATGCATGTATGCGTTCTGACTGCAAATCAGCGCTGTGACGTTGGGCGAAACGTTTTGGTTGTTCAGCTGACCGTAACGTTGAAGGATGTTGCCCTGGTATGACTCCACGACCATCGTGACCTTGCCTCCCATACACAGACAAGAATCCTTATCAACCTACCTTCCTCCGATTCTGACCTTGGCCATATAATAACCATCACTTGCTCGCTATCGAGGCGACCTCCTTCGTATCCTTTCTCTCTAGCCATTGTGTTTTTTCCCCAAGCATCTCCTACTCGCTCGTAACCCATCGGATAGACACCTGGAGCCACATACTACGACTCAGCCTTCAGCACATCTGTACGCATTACTACAAAGAGCCGGCATGTATTCGACATCGCCATCTTCATCATCTATGGCATCGTCATCTGGACGTTCGTCGCCGGAGCACTCATCGCAACCACCTCCCTCCCAGCCGCAAAGAAGCAATTCATTCCTCCTACCTCAGTTCTTCTTTGGTAACAGCAGCAGCAGCAACAACCACAACAGTGCGGATGCCACTCCGCATCCTGTTACGAGCGCCTTGCTCTCACAACCTCCTCGTCGCACCAGCTTTGGTGGCGCCTTGTCGAGTAGCGGTCGTTTCTCGGCGTTGAGTGCCTTCGGGTTCACACAGGGCTCGACTGGCTTCGGCACCTCACCTCCTGCTTCCTTTGTCGGTGCTGCTGAGCTGTCCAGGCGCTCGGGAAGTGCTGTCGGATCGCCCGCATCTGAGTCATCGTTTTCTTGGTTCGCAAATCCACCTGCACAGCAAACGAGCTCCAGCACAAGCACAGGCACAAACGCAGCCACTAGTGTACCTCCTCCTGCAAAACGCCACCTGTGCTTCCCTGACGGCATGGGTGGCACTGTCTGCGTCGAAGCCAAAGATCGCAGTCGTCGCGGCTCGTCGGTCAACTAAACAGCACATGTCCAAGTTGCTTTCGCCTTCCTCTCTGCCTCTTGTTTTGCTAAGTCCCCGGCTATTGCTGATAAGCACGGCGCTGTCAGCTCGTTGTTGCTGCTCACCTCATGTCACCAGTTTCGCTCGCTTTTTCTCAACGGCTCTCAGAGCCATTGTAACAATATCTATCTCGCTCAGCTTCTCTAATCCTATCAGTTTTCGAGTCAGCGAACTGATGTTGAGGGGTGTGTCGGAGGTAACGTCTGCAAGTGAGGTATCTGTGGGTGCCAGCTTACGCTTCGTTAGCTTGGACTTGTTCAAAAGCGGCGAACTGTGGGAAAGGCGCATCTAACGCAGTGATTAATCCCTTGTCCAACTGCCTGTCCTTCGTTGCTGCCCATCGCGCGACCCATGGTATTGTAACAACGTAGGCAACTGCAGCGATCAGGCGTTGCAAGAGCCATCTCTGCCATGCATAGCGCACATGCACCACACCGGGGACAAACCAAGGTACGTCTTGAATCTTCTGAACGAAAGGCCTGAACTCGGACTCGTAACTTTCAAACGCTTTCGACGGATGTTGATCTGGTTTCAGCTGAGAGAGGTGGCCAGCGAGGAGATAGGCACCGTTGATGGCAAGAGAGGTGCCCATTCCAGTGAGCGGCGTTGGTGCGTAGGCTGTGTCTCCCAAACATATGACCCTGTTCTTGTGCCAACTGGTCATGCGAATTTGCTGTACAGCTTGCACATAGACGTCGTCGGATTTCTCCACGTCTTGGAGGAGACGCGATGTTTTCCAACCAGCACCGCTAAATTCGCTTTTGAGCAGATCAAGTTGGAGCTTGCGATCGTGACTTCTAGCAGTGGCTGCCCAGGCTTGCTTTTGATTGTCGGTGAGTGGCATGATGCTGAAAAGGCACCGCAGGGTGCCGTGATTGTCTGGTCGAGTGCTTACGCAGCGACGGTTGAGAGAGAAATAAAGTTCCCACCAATCGCTATCCTCTTCTGTTCGAGGGACCGTGGCGTACATACAGAAGCAGTTCTTGTCTACTACAGTTACAGCATCTTGTCCGAAAAGCTGCTTTCGCAGCCTAGACCACTGACCATCGGATACAATCAGAATATCGTAGTCGGCCTCTTCACCAGTACTCAGCTCCACTCGGACCTTTTCCGCATCGTTCGCCAGCACCTGGGTCACAGTGGTACCAAACTTGAACTCGATGTTGGGTACATCCTTGACGGCATCGTACAGGACGGCGGCAAGATCACCACGAAGGATCTCAAACTCACTCGTTGGACTACCAGCGGACCCATTGACTGGCATTCGAGCAAATGAGCGACCGTTGCGATCGATCAAGCAGCTTCCTATCTCCGTTGTGTTGTGCTTACGAACTTCGTCGAGCAAGCCCATCTTGTTGAGAATGTTGACCGCTGTACCGCGTATATCGATGTTCTGTCCTTGAGCAAGCATCGAGGTAGCTTTCTCGACTACGGTGACTCTGGCGCCCGCTTTTGCGAGGAACCATGCTACAGTGGGACCGGCGATGCCGGCGCCACTTACAACGACGCGCATGCTTGTAAGGACGCTGCTGTGAGTGTGTCTAGGCAGCGAGGAGTTTAGGCAATGTGTCTTTTGATGGGTTGGAGCATCGGTGGATTGGCGTCGGTCGTGATGGTCAAGAAGGACCTTGAGAATATATAAACGGTGGTTCTGGTGCATCGCCATCTTCTGCGGCCTCAGTAGAAGAGGAGGCCAAGAGATTCAAGGACAGCAGCTCAGCCCATTGTACCAGTCGATACAGCGTTCCTGAGGCGGCTCGAGAGACTGGAAAGCATGTAACCCGCGGATGTTACAGTCACTAACCGCAATACGGCGCTGAGCTGAGCAGCATGGCCGCATGGCCGCATGGCCGCGGAAATGTACTGTGCTATAGACGTGACGCATCCTAAATTTGAAGTAACTTAGCGCTAACGTTACGGTAAAGCCCAAGCGGCGAGACAAGCTCTCATTGTTCCACTCTCAGTACCTGCATTGCTGCATTCGTGATTGCTGCGTCTCTGTGCTCTCGCTATCAGATTTTGTGTATCATAGCTCGTAAAGGTACAGTAACTGTACATCGAATGTCGAAGCTGAAAAATCCTCCAGCTAAGCCGATGCGTCCACATCGATTCCTGAAGCTAAGGGCTGTGTTTCGATGCATTTACGATTCACGATTGAACTCCTTTCCTCGTCTGAACCTGTCGCACCGGATCATCGAGATCACGCATTTTCTATTTACGATTCACAATCGTGAATAGTGATTCACGATTACAGTATTCGTGATTGATGCACATGACGGACTGTGCACGGCGGAGGATTTCCACATGTTAAGTCGGGTCACATCCCTCCACCTCTCGTTTTTTATGATGCTGGTGGATGCATGAAAACATGTCAAACACAGCACGGACCGTCATAATCGTGAATGTGAATCACGTCCATGAAAATAGGCGGCAAGACGCGTGCCTTGCAGTCGGTCAATTGTGCTGTGTACAGTTGGTGCTACCGTAACGAGGTGGCAGAGCAACATGTGTTTACCCACCCTCCATCCACCTCGGCAACGCGAAAGGAGAGTGAGATCGGAGGTCTTTTCGTCATGAACGCAGCATGTACGGCGGCTACGCCTCCAGTTGTCGCTGGGGTGAGCAGCTCGACTACACCGCCTCTCGGCAACGCTGCTTCGACGCCTGCGCATTTCAGGCTGGGCAGGACGAGTCGTAGAAGCAGTAGCAGTGGATCTAGCTCCAGCGGTAACGGCGGCATCGTTTATGGCCAAAGCAGTGGCTCAGTACCCACAGCTTCGGTAAGTCAGGCTAAAAGCGCAAAACGCAAGCGCAGACGCCATAGTACACTTTCGAGCGGCGTAGCATCCGGATCGGAAGAGGAGGCCGAGCGTGTACCTCCGATGCTACGACTGCGCCTGGGGAGCTATGTCTCAGATTTCCGACTGGAAAGAGCGAGAAGCCATTCTCCCAACAGTACGCAGCTATATCCAGCAACGCCCTCGTCGCCATCGAGCGCGCTGCGGCAAAGACACCAACTGCGGATCCATACCACTGCAGTGGAGCTCTCATCATCGGGGAACGACCACGGGTGCGACCAGGCGACCATGGCGTCGGTCTCCTTCTCTCCATCCTCTGCGACGTCATCCTCGACTCCGGTACGGAGAGATTCCGACATCGAAATGGATCTTGACGTTCAATCCACGTTCCAAGCTATGCAAGTCGAATCGCCCAACGCATCACCCTCCCCGACGACTGTGTCCAAAAGCAACCTCACCGCAGTTGTTCCAACTATCAGAGCATCGTCAACGCTGCCGAGTGCTACATTGCAGCGACCAAGTCCGATACCAGGCAATCTGCTCTCACCGCTCGTCACAGATACCAGATACCCTCGTTCGCGATCGCCCCTCTCGCCATCGTATCCCTATGTTTCGCTCGTGACGTACACTTCCACATCTGCTGTCTCACCCGGCGTGTTCCCCTCAGCGAACCTTGTTGCAGCTCGCAGAAACTCAAGGCAGAGCCTCGGCGTCCAGTCGCAACATCACATGCC